>NC_137922.1:15093661-15141161 GCF_963457725.1 Sprattus sprattus | reverse complement strand
CTAATATCAATGCAATTCGGGTTTCACACATTAAAAACGACCTTGTCTGTCTGAAAGCTCAACACTATTTATAATGAGGCGCGATCAATAAAGGTCTAGTAAATGCTGAATAGCATAGAAAGTGCTACTAGTTGCTTTCATGACCCTAATTTAGGTTCATCAGGTTGTCCGTTTGCCACAAATGTGGGGTCAGTGAAGTAACATTTGGCTGGAATACTAGATTGCGTTTATCATGAACTCTGGGAAAAAGCCTGATGGTGTGGGGACATAGGGATTCGTTTGTGTTCTCAACTCTGATCCAGTGATGAGGATGTTATGACATGTTCCTGGAGGCTATTGCCCTGTATTACGGCATGGTGAGGCTGAAAAAAATGTTTGATGAAAACAGATTTAATTTAAAATACCTTGATTTGACGTTCGATGTTCCTGTATGCATATCCAGACACATGTCTACATAGAGTATAGAGGAGTAAATTCAGGGATATACAGTAGTGTACCGTCATTCTCTCACACACTCTGATCCTGTTTTTGAGTATGTGCGTTGGGAAAAGTTCATATCATTTCCATGGCATGGTGAGTTTGTCATGGTCACTGTTGTTCCAGGACATAAGCATGCCCATCTGTTCGTTAAGATTGCAATGGCTTATTGATTATTGATCAGAGGCAGTCTGAGACAGGCAGAGAAAGACACCAAGCATGTAGTGTTTCCAAGCTAACCGACACTTTATTGTATGCAGTACCATAAACCTACCGTTCTGAACCGAGTGCCGAGACACGGAACCAGAACCAGCTGTATTTACAGATGACGCATTGAACAGAAACCTGCATGGATGTCAGACGTTGTCCTCGATATGAGAAAACAAGACAGCCCCTGTCCCAAAAACAAAACAAAAAAAAAACAATTCAAGTAGGGACAGAACACTGCTGTTTCTTAAGCAGCAAACAGGGGCTGCTGCTCGTCAACACGCTCACACCACGAGTCCTCTGAAGGTGATCCAGCGTATGCATGTTTTGAAGATTCAGCAGACTGAACACCTCTCTCTCATGGTCAAGGATAACCAACAGGAACACATGAAGGCGTGCCAATATTACAGCAAGCACACCTTACATACACTTCTGATAAAACTACAAACACACACGCGACACACAATCCAATGAGCACCTCCGTTTAAGACATGCAAACCTTGACACTAAAGCACTCGACTTCTACAGCCACTACGTCATTGTTCATCAACATTCACCTAAGCACCACAGAACAGACACACAGTTCACACACACGCACGCACACCCACCCACACACACGGAACGAAAAACAGAGAGGATGTGTGCTCCAGTGTGTGTAGGTGTGTTAAAGGCACTCCAAACTCGTGTGCTACTGTGACCAATAAAACCATAGTGTGTGGTGACTGTTGGATACCTATGCACTTTTTGCCCTGATTTCTTATCTGTTTAGTTTTTTTCCACTACATGGGGTCTGCTTGTTAAGAGCTCATGAGCAACGCATGCAGACTGTACACAAGTACATAAACAGACAGGCACACACACTCATGCGTGCGCGCGCACACACACACACACAATTCAGTTTGGTGGAGCAGTTAAATAGGTGTAGGCTGTTCTGTGTCAGTGTACTGTTGGGAGGGGACTGCGGGAAGACTGTTAAAGTGAAAGTAAATTAAGTGGTTAAAAAACATCAACAACAAACAAAGACGAATTAAGTAACATTCCACTACCAGCACACTGCCTCTTGGATCCACCACCAAGCACTCTTTCCAGCCAATAACTTCGGAGTCTGGCACTCAGTCTCTTTAAATCTTCTTCTGTAAGAGAATGGTGGCAGGCACCAAGTGCCAAGCACACAAGGGAGAATTTAGGAGAACAGGTGAGGGTGCAGTAGGGCCTTTGGCCACTAGATGTCAGGATTGTGTCCCTTACGGCACAGTCCAAGTCAGTAGGTAGCGTGCATTCAGAATAAAATAAACAGACATCAGGTTGTCAGGGTGAAGCAAGGCATCATCACGTTCTTGTCAGGTTTCTGTGCACCTTAGCTGTGTCCAGTTGAATGCGTGATGCCCTTTGTGTTCACTACACTGACAGTCAAATCCTCCATTGAGATCTGGAGAGAGGAGCAGCTTCCATATTTCACTGATGTCCTTTTGTACAAATAAATAATGACAACAACAACAATAACAAAAGAAAAGGCTGGAACAACAGCAATAAAAATACAGCGTCACTGAGAGTTGGGGGGGAGAGAGAGAGAGTGTGTGTGTGTGTGTGTGTGTGTGTGTGTATAGGTGTATATGAATGGGGGGTAGGAGTAGATGGCTCTTCTATGTTTCCTTGAGTTCTTCTTTTTTTCTTTTTTGCTTGTTTGCTTGTTTTGTTTTGAAAGACGGCAACACAGCCTCAGCCTCCGGAACAGGGGCGTGGTCCGAGAGCGCCACGGAGATGGGCCTATTCGAGGGCGCGGGGATGATACTCAGGAGGAGGGGTTGGAGGTGGAGGCAGCATTGGTGGTCTGGCCGTGCTCACCACTGCTGGAGTCTAAGAAGGGAAAACAAAAAAGGAAGGAGAGAGAAAATAGAGCATGAGACAAAAGGCAGGGTGACAGGCAGAAGCATCTCTGAGGTAGTAGCTAGCAAACACCAACCTTGGTAAGCGCTTAGAAGCCAGACTGACCTGGGTTGGCAGATCCAGAGGGGCTGGAGACTGCAGGGGTGCGGGCGTGAGCAGGGATCAAGATGGACGCCAGGGATGGATTACTGGACAACTCTACAACAACAACAACAACAACAACAACAACAACAACAACACAGGGTCTTTAGAACAAAGACAAACACACACATTCAAACACTGCACCTTCGCTACATGTCCCCGGGTGAAGTGAGCGGTAGGCGAGTGGTAGAGAGCGCCTACCCTGAGTGGTGAAATTGAAGAGTGGGGGTCGGTCTCGGCCGTTAGGCAGCTTAGTGTTGGGCTCGCGCAGCTCGTCGAAGAAGGAGTGAGCGCACGCCTCCAGGGGGGAGAACCGGTTCGAGGGCGGGTACTCCAGGAGACGCGAGCAGAGAGCGATCGCCTCTGGGGGGGTGCGGGGCCGGAACACCTGCATCACACACACAAACACAAACACACACGGAAAAGGATCATCACACATTTTAATGACACACCTCTTCCCGTGCAGTGCTGTGGGGGTAGGCGCACACACACACGCTGATGCACGTGCAGACAGACAGACAGACAGACACACGCCCACAAAAGAAGAGGGATAAAGAGCAGGGCAATCTGTAGCAAGAGATGGATGTGTGCAGTAGTTGATCTTAAGTGTGTGTGTGTGTGTGTCCTAAAAGTAGAGACCACGGCGGTGTCTCTGCAGCCATACCTTAGTCCAGGGGTGTGCCTTGATCTGGGGGAACTTGAACTCTGTGTAATTGGGGTTCATCTCTCGAATCTGCTCCCTACTGGGCGTGCCCAGAACCTAGGAGACGAAGACCAAACCTTATGAACTCCCACACACACTGCGCTTGAATATATACACACACCGCTTCATCACACTGACAAAGACTACAGAAATCCCTATCCACACACACACACATCCCATCATATTTAAGCACCTTGATGATCTCCACCAACTGATCCACTCCGCTGTCACCCGGAAAGATGGGCTGGCCCAGCAGCAGCTCTGCGAGGACACAGCCTGCTGACCAAACATCTGTGAGGAGAGAGACGACCGTCACTGTGGTAACCATCTCAAAGTCACCCTTTACCGCAGCATGTAAGTTAGGTTCATCTGTTGCTGTTCACTATTAATGTTAGGGATTCGCAACCATGTTCCTTACGACACCTCAGACCTCTCCAGGATGGAAGTGCAGTGTTTGTCAATTACATTAGCAGGGGTCTAAGAATGCTGAATGTCTCGACTGTGTGAATAACTTTAGAGCTGCTGTATCTTTGCTAGATTTGTAGCATGTTTAATGTTAGCATTGGTACACTTATGCTAAGTGCATAGTAAGGTTAGCGTGAAGATAACTATCTATGTTGAATGTGTGGTATGTATGAATCGTATTAGTGTTAGTTTACCTATGCTGGACGTGTAGTCGGTGGCTCCGAAGATGAGCTCTGGTGCTCTGTAGTAGCGTGAGCAGATGTAGGACACATTGGGCTCCCCACGTACCAGCTGCTTTGCACTGCAGGAGACGTTACATCGTGATCATTTACACCATTATCAAACCACTCACTTAGCAGCAGCAACATCATTATCTTGTTCACTACAACCAGCAGCACCAAGATAATCCCCATCACCGCCAACCCCTCAGGTGCCAATGCTGTTAAAGGCACCGTCATCAGAAGCAGCAGCAACAGCTGACAGCCTAGTGGAGCTGTGAGTAGCTGGGTTTCCATCCAACTTGTTTATGTGAATTTTGACCGTTTAAAGAGGAGAGCCTGAGTGGAAAAGCTTGAAATTTGCATTAAATCTTCTAAATTGAGTAAGAAATGCAGTCGCTGGAGAGAGGTGGATTGACCCCTGATTTGCAAAGGGTATAATGCGGAAAAAAAACTTGGATAAAACAGGTTTATTCAAATCAAATCACATTTGTTGAGATTTTATTATATGTTTCCATTCAAGTTAACCTTGAGAACCTCAAGTTTTGAACCCATTTGTTCACAGGTCCTCCTGGCTCTTGATTAGGAGCGCGTCCAGTTTGAATTCACATAACACAGCATATGGAAAAGCACACAGACTTGCATATCTTTAGCCAAATTTTCATGAGGTTGGATGGAAACCAAGCAAACTAGACTTCTGCTGTGAGATACAGAACAGTCCAAGACTTCACAGAGAAGAGAGACCAGAGAAGAGAGTGATAGATAGATAGATAGAGAGAGAGAGAGAGACAGACAGACACAGAATGAGAATTGAGAGGCAGCTAGGAAAGGAGAGAGAGAATTGAGACCAGAGAAGAGAGTGATAGAGACAGACAGACAGACAGACAGACAGACAGAGAATGAGAATTGAGAGACAGATAGGGAAAGAGAGAGAAAGAATTGAGAGACCAGAGAAGAGAGTGTTAGAGAGACAGACAGACAGAGAATGAGAGAGAAACAGAGAGAGGCAGAGAGGGGAAGAGAGAGACAGAGAGAGGAAGAGAGAGAGAATTGAGACAGACAGGGACGGAGAGAGATATACAGGGAAAGAGAGAGACAGAGGGACAGAGGGGAAGAGACAGAGACAGAGAGGGGAAGAGAGAGAGAGAGAGACCGACAGACAGGTAAAGAGAGAGAAACAGAGAGGCAGAGAGGGGAAGAGAGAGAGAGAGAGAGTAAGAGAGAGAGAGAGAGGGAAAGAGAGATTGACTGAGAGGGAGAAAGAGAGAAAGAGATTGACTGAGAGGGAGAGAAAGTAAGAGACAAACCGACTGACCTCCCAAAGTCACAGAGCTTGAGGATGGCGCTCTCTGGGTCCAGCAGCAGATTCTGGGGCTTGATGTCCCGGTGGCAGATCCCATACGAGTGGATGTAGGCCAGACTGCGGAACAGCTGGTACATGTACAACTACAGAGAAGAGGAAGACAGAAGAGTGTTTGTTTGGTCAGGTCCAGTTTCCAAACTATGGAGCATCCTGTGGGTGATTCTAAATCTGAGGAGGCTGAAGAGTGTTTTGCAGAGCCAGTGTTTGAGTGGAACGATGGACTTCAGAGAGAGAGAGAGATGCTTCCAAAAGAGTGAGTGCTTTTTGAAAGAGATTTACAGGAGAGATGGAAGGAGAGCATAAGAAATGAGATGAGACGCGAGGGGTAGAGCGGAGGGTGACATACCTTTACGTAGATCATGGGGAGCATCTGTTTAGCTCGGCTGTAGTGTCGGGCCACGCGGTACACCGTCTCTGGGACATAGTCCAGCACCAGATTCAGATACACCTCATCCTTCTACAGAGACAGAGAGAAAGAGAGAGAGAGATATAAAGAGGGAGAGAGCGAAGAACAAGATGTTTTGACAATAGCTGACAGATCTTTAAAAAAAGAGGAAGACAGATACCTATAACAGCACATAAGACGACACACAATACACAGTTATGTTATTTTGTTTCTACAGTCACTCTCACTCTCTCTCCCACATACACATGCATTATTTCTCAAAAACTCATCTGATGCCTTGACAAGAACAAATGACCACAAAAAAATTTAAAAACCTGACCCTCTGTCACGGAAGACAGACATTATCTGTGTACATGTGTGTTTTATGTGTGGTCGCTTGTTCTGTATTAGTCTTCTCTGGTAACACGTCGCATCAGCCCCTGTTCAGACGCTGACTCACTCTCCTGCCTCACAACAGCAGCTCCAGCCGGCTTGTCCCATTGGCTGGCTGGCTGCGGCAGGCCAGCTGATTGGCTCGCCCCCTTAGCTCCTGACGACTGGTGGCAGCAGAGTGGTTATGGGAGCTGCAGGTAGTTACCCATTTTCAACAAGCCACACTAAAGCACAGAATGTGTGTGTGTGTGTGTGTGTGTGTGTGTGTGTGTGTGTGAGTGTGTGTGTGTGAGTGTGTGTGTGTGAGTGTGTGTGTGTGTGTGTGAGTGTGTGTGTGTGTGAGTGTGTGTGTGTGTGTGAGTGTGTGTTTGCGTATGTTCTGTTCCTTCTGAGATCAGCAGTGACGCACTGGCAGAAAGAAAGTTAGTACTCAACCTCTAACCGATTCAACAGGCAGAGAATGAGTGAACGTTTCTTTTTCCCTTGTGCTCTCCACCTCCTTCCATCTCCCGCTCTATCTATCCGATCCTTTTCTCTCCTCTCCTCTCCCCTTTCTTTCTCCCTCTACTCTCTCTCTCTCTCCTCTTTCTTTCTTTCTCTCTCTTCTCCCCCTCTCTCCCCTGTCTATCTATCTCTCTCTCCTCTCTCTCTCCTCCCTCTCTCTCCCCTTTATCTGCTGACTGCCTCCAGCCCCCCCGGAGTTAAACAACAGTGGGGGGGGGGGGGTTCTGATTATAAATAGGTGTGCTGGAAGATTGTCTGTTTCCGTGACGGGCAGTGCGTCATTCAGACGCCACAGAGCTGTGGTCAGGGGCATGATTGACAGCTGTCTCAGAGGACGCTGCTCCCATAGGACCAGTGGGGGAATCCCCTCAGGCTCATAGACGTCAACACTGTTACCAGGCAAGAGCTCCACAGACAACATGTCAGGTATGTGTTAATTTCATTGGCTGTCTGAGCATTAGAAACACATGCGAACACACACAGAGAGATGATGTAACTGAAGAACCCACCTGGTCCAGAGAGCACAGAAAAGGAAATGATGAGGAGATGGCAGGACATGACGCAAGACAAAAAAGAAGGACGGGAGAGTTGAATCTCACCTTATCTCCACTGGAGTAAAAGAAGTAGAGCAGACGCACAATGTTGCAGTGGTCCAGCTTCCGCATGATCTGAAGCTCACGGTTCTGACATTAGGACAGAGAGAGAGAGAGAGAGAGAGAGACAAGAAGACACAAATGACTCACAATTAAATTCAGTGCCTTAACAATGGCTACTGTCTTCGACCTGGTTTGCATAAGTTATAAACTATGCCGCCAAGAGGAGACCTACAGCAGCAGTGCAATGGAAAGGATGACGTCTGGAGCAGAACACTGCTCAGCAGGGAAGCCCATTCCTCTGGAAGGAGGGAGGAGAGCTCAAAGGGCTTCCCGTGAAACTCAGCGCTGCTTCACAGGATGTGACGTCAATCACATGGGCCGACATTCACACTTAGCCACCATGATTCACCAGAGCCTGCTGGCCTTACAGTGATCTGCCAACAACACAGCAACATCTGATGAACTATGGTTGCAGTCCTTCATTTGTGTGTGTCTGTAAGATGCCTCCACACACGTGTGTGTGAACGTTTAGACATTTCTCTGTGGACGTGGATGTGTATATGTGAGCTGCCGGTGACAGAGCTGACGTATCTGACAGTGCCCTGGTTCGAGTGCATGACTGTGTGCTCAAACCTGTCTTCCTCTGCTGCGACATGTAAAGTGCATGAGGAGTGTGTGTTGTAGGTTTGTGAAAGAGGGACTAAACCTCACAAGGAGGATACAGCAGTGAAAGCTCAGTGGCAAATCTGATTCAGCACCATGTGCCTTGTCTCTGGTACTAAGGGAGGCAAGGAAGAAATCAAACACACACACACACACACACACCTTGAATCTCTTGTCCTGCAGGACCTTCTTGATTGCCACCAGCTCTCCAGAGTCGCACAGCTTAGCCTGGTAGACCACGCCGAAAGAGCCGTTCCCGATCACCTTGATGTCATTGTAGCTGACTTCTTGAGGCCTGTCAGTGCCCTGGCCTGGAGTGGCCACTACTGTGGTCACTTTACCGCCATCCTTATCTCCTAATAGAGAGAGAGAGAGAGAGAGACAGGATGACGTTACAGTAGGCTTTTTTTCCCCCCCTTCTGCTGGCCAAGAAGCAGACATCCTAAAGTCTCAGCATCATCAAAGGTTTCACTCTTCTTCCTGAAGTAGGAGTCAAACCAGTGCACACACACAATACACACACACAATACACACACACACACACACACACACACAGAGCTTAAGTCATCCTTACACAATTAAAATGCCATAAGTATGAGTCACTGCATACCTTTAACCACACACACACACGCACAGATACCCATGCAGGTCCACAATGACACACAGCTGATCTGATGTATATCAGAGGAGTAGAAGAGGAAATGTGAGGTCATGACTAAGGAATTTCCTCCAAGGACCTGGCTGAACCCACTACAGCAGTGGCACCTCCTCTCCACTACCATACAAGGTGCATTAACACACAGAAATACAAATCAAGTCTCAATGTAAAGGCTTTCTATTCATTGTGTAATGTTTCCCATTTTCACTCTCTCTCCCCTTTGTTCATTTACTGTCTACAAGGGGAGGGAATTGCCACAAAGGCGACGATGCGATATTTAGGCCATGATGCGATAGAATTGCGATTCTTTACAGTTTACGATAGAGCAAGTACTGTGATTCAATTCCACAATACAGTGTTTTTAATTTCTCCCAAACATTACGTTTTGTATACTGGGAGTATCTGCAGCCATCTAGGCTCTCGACTTTGACTACCTTTCCAATTTCCGCTGTGACGCAAAAGTTGATAATGTTGTGCCATAAAATATAGCGATACTACACTATCGATTTTTTCTCCTACCTCTACTGCCTACTCAGCAGAGAGGTAAGAGATGATGAGTCACTCCACAGCTCTCTCTGTTTCTCAGACACGCACCATAATCGTCAGCTGATCTCACTGATCCCGTCACAGTTCCCTGATAGCAGTCATGTACTACCACTGACTCGTACTACCACTGATTCCAGATCAGAGCCAGAGACCACCGCAGAGGAAAGCATCTGCAACAGCGGAAACCAATGCTACAGAAACTCCAGCACCATGGCTCACCTAACAGCAGCTCAGTAGCGGGCTTTGGAAGGGTGCAAGTAGGTCAGTGGGAATTAAGGGTGTGTCGGGTTTAGCCTGGGTTTGACAGGAAGTGAGAGATGATCTGACACTGTTTCACTACTGGAGCAGTACTAGAGGGAAGGAAGGAAAGCTAGGAAGAAGCTTCCATGAGTCTTCTTTCTCATGCACACACATACACACAAACGTGTGCGAACACAGGGGTGCACACGCCCACGCACGCTGAACCCAGAGGCTAAAGAGTTCTGCACACACCTTCCACAATCTTGACAACACCCAAAGTTTAAAGGGAGATGGCGTCACTGGGGCAGTCGTTTTGCGATGATGGCATAGTGAGTCAAATGATGACTGCACTAATAGGAAGTGACATTGGTGAAATGCTCAGGTCCTCAAAAGTCATAATGACTACTACCATTCTTTATGCCTTGATGATCGTTGGACTAAACCACTGTGTCATAGACAGCCTGGATGTTAGTCACTCTAAGTTATGGTTCCTCTTGTATTGTCTGCAGTGCAATTCCACCACTTTAGGATATGAGGTGGGAAAACCCTATGACCAGTCACTCCCATGCTTATGCTGACGGGGAAAAGAGAGTGCTACCCCACAGTACGTCCACAGACATCATCAGCATCCATGCCAAGCATGCTGAAGATCTATAGCCTTTGCCTCACCAGACATCTATGAGTGGTACACAATCATGAAAGCCTCTTGACTCTCTCCACAAAGAATATCTCAAACTTGCTAGGCAATAAGTCTCTGTTGTGTAATCAGACTCTGGCAGAATGCAGGACTGCGTTACACGTCACGAATATTTAATCTGATGACATTATATGCACCTGCCAAATTACTCAAGTCTAATCAACGTAATGGGCCCTCCAGATTAAGGAGCAAACTACAATTCTTGTAAATTGAAACTTCTGTACATCCAAACTGATTGTCAAATAAAAGATAGAAATGTAGCAGTCATGCAGATTCAAAATGTTACATTCAAGACATCTGAAGGGTACTTACGGCTGACTTTCATGCTACCGAAGGATGACGGCTGCGACACTGGTTTGCAGCTCTCCGCGAAGGAAGTGGTTCTGGGGCGACCTGACATGCTCCAACCAAGCAGCTCCTCCGGGACTGCTTGGGTACTCGGGATTAATTAAGTAAGTAAAAAAGAACAGCGGTGTCCTTTAGTGAGGTGTTCTTACTTAATCAAGGTCTGTTACTCGTTTCCTATTTTCTCTACCAAAGGCTCTGCCTTTTAAACGTTAGCTACCGTTTCTACTAACGTAACGTTACCAATATAGACTCTCTTAAAGGACCATTTAGACAGATAACGTTAAATACTACTAGTTATACATGCATCTTTCTCCAAGAAGGTCCTCTGCATAAAATAACGATACAGAACAAGTTGTCACAATCGAAACCGTTCACATTTGATAGCTAGCTAGTTAGCTAGCTAACAATCCGCACTGCCTAGCCTAGCAGGTTACAGCAGGTTATTGGATTTAGTTTAAAATCAAAAGCCGGTCGACAGCGACTATGACACTAACAACAATCAGTTTGTTTAACAAACTTTGTAATCATTACAAATCTAACATGAGCTGTAGCTTATTAAACTGGCTGAATAACGTCGGCTACAATCTTAGCTACTGGCACTCGGTAACTGCTAAAGCTGCATTAGCCATGGTTAACGGCTAACTCCAGTCTGTTCAGTCTAACATTCGCATCGGGATAAAATCGTATAAAACACGTGCAAAAACGAGTCGCCCGGATTCTCCGAGTCCGATATACGCGACAGGACAAAGTGTATCTTCTCTGGTTTAACGGAGGATCCAATGGATGCTATCCTATCACCAAGGGAGACTTTGTCCAGGTCCACGAGAGTGAGATTCTTGACTCCTTCCTTCACCGTCTGTTGGCTGCTCGATACCATAGAAAGACCGGCAGTGTCGTGACGTCACATGTCCCCGGTGACACTGGGTGGGACTGCATGGGTGGGACAAACCTTCTACCTCACAAAACAGAATCAATGGGTGTGCGTGAAATTGCGTGCTCTTATGCAATCACACAATTTTGCCTACCTGCTCTGCCCTCACAACACATTCATGTATATGAATGTAACCTCAGTGAAAAGCAAACATTTAAAAAATGAACTGATGTCCCCCCCCCCCAGCAATGGATGAGCAATTGACATCTTCAGCTCAATCTTTGAAAAACTGAGCTCCTGGTATTACCAGCCAATCAGACTACCCCACAAAATACAAATATCTTAATTTCTCAGAGCAGGACGGGCCTGCCTCCACGGACCACGTGTAGTGAAAATGTTGGAAATGATTCAGAATGCCGTGGTGCATTTGGTCTTTGATCAGGCAAGCAGGACGCATGTAACTCTTATGCTGGTCACCCTTCACAGGCTCCCAGTGGCTGCTGGAATACAAATCCCTCAATTTTGACAGCCACCGGATTGGTACCAGCCTACTTAAAGGCCGCTCCATTCCCCCTCTTGACCACTTTGCTCCTCTGATGAGCGTGTGTTGTCTTTGCCTTTTCTCAAGAGTTTGCAGTCAAGAAGACTCATTTGGCTTGTGTTACCCGACGGTTATACTTTTTAAAATATAATCATAGTTTATATATTTGGTAGGCTATTATTATTTGCATATTATTATACCGGTGCAAGTATCAAATTCTGCTTGATATGTCACTGTGCCCTGCTACCGTCAGGAAGAGGTTTGAGTGTCTCCCTTCTACCGCGGAGTGGCACTAACACTGTATTAAAACATAACTGCCAGGGGAAACTAAGCATGATGGAAATCAGGAAATGAGAAAAACTTTTGTCTCTTTTTGGGAGTGTGCTGATACTAGCCTTGATGAATAAAAAACAACCCAATTAATTGCTTACACACAACAGCTAGAACCAAACTGCTCCCAACTTACGCCTCGAAATCATATTCTTCCTGTAGCTTTTTTTTTTTTATAGGTATATCAGCTAGTACAAAAAATTATACTTCTTATCATTGGGAGTGTTCATTTGACAGAAGAATTAGGATGACATTTCTCAATAGAATACTCACATTAATTGACCATCAGTCCATCAGTCCCCCACAGGCTCACATGATGCCAACTGATCGGCAGCAACAAGCAATGATAAACAACACAGTGTCACAAATTAAACATATGTGGCATGTGACACACTATGCCATGATTAATAGAGGGATAAATGAGACTCAAACACTGTGTGGTCGGCCGTAGTACTGTCAGACTTCAGTTCACAGAGGGCAGACTGGGTCTGCAGATGTCTGTTAACCTGATTTATCAGCGATCACTGGAACTGATTGTCATTTCACAAGCTCTCAATGTAACTTAAGAAGCCTGCAGATAAAACCCTGCTCAGATTACCCTGCCTGTTATTCTACCCATCTCAAGGATAGAGGGGGAAACTTCAAAGAGCTCCCACAGTATTTGCAATGCAAAGTGCACATCTGTGATATAGATAATCATCTCAAAGAGAAAAGGTGATTAACTGAAAGGAACCAACAGACAGAGTTATTACTTTTGGATTCTCAGCAGGGACAACATAAACAAGGGAGGTTTGTGATCGTAAAGTCTTAACAAATACCTTTGTGCTGAACAAATATAATAATATCTTATAAGGTATAGTGTATAGTTTTTAGTGGCATCTAGTGGTGAGGTTGCTGAATTGCTACCAGCAATACCCTTCCCTTAACAAGCGTGCACAAGCAAAAATGTCGACAGCAACATTGTGGGCTCTGTCCAAGAGGACCCACTCGTTATGTAGATAGATACGAAGGGTTCATTCTAAGCTAACGAAAACACACAGCGATTCATAGTTACAGTTAATTAGACATGAATGAAAACATAATTATGAATACTATATTCCATTTCTACCAATAGATGCCACTAACAACCATACACTGTACCTTTACACACTTATTAATTTTTATAAAAACTAAATCCAACACAAGCTTTATTACTAAATCTACTGGTAGCCTTCTTGATAACCACATGGTTATAGCTGTCACATCATGCAGTGAGGTCAAAAACAAAACATATGTCCCATAAACTTAGCCTTCTGATCTAGAAGCACCATAGAGCCATCAGCCAAGGACATATATTTGTATGTTTGATTATATACATATTGAATAAAAAGTTGTTACATATTGAATATATATATACGTTTTGGGACTTGACAGTGCGTCCAGTTGGCTCCAGCAGAGATGAGAGGGTCATAGGTCATGTCCCTGACGAAGTGCACCACCAGTGGGTTACCACGGAGACTGAGCTCCTGCAGGTGCACCAGGCTGGCAATTCCTCGGGGGAGGGACATCAGTAGGTTGTTATGGAGACTGGGCGAAAAGAGGGTGTGTGTGTGTGGGGGGGGGGGGGCGGCATAGGCTTCTGTGAGTGTTTTAAAGAGGGTCAGAAGATCAGTGCTTGTTAATAAGGCAGTAGTGGGCAGGAGTGTGTGTGTGTGTGTGTGTGTGTGTGTGTGTGTGTGTGAGAGAGAGAGAGATCAGGTAGAATGGTTGACCTTGTGAGCTCTGTAGGAAGACTTTGATTGTCACTCAGCACTAGGCACCGCAAGCAGGGAAGGTTGGCAAGCTCAAAGGGCACAGATAAGATTAGATTACCCCCCAGATACAACATGTAGTCTGACAGAGACACACACACACACATATAGGAGATGCAACAAAACAAAACAATTTATTTTTGTATGTTACACAGCTTCTTCACAGAATAGACACAATTATCTAATCATTCTCTTCCTGATTGCCATAGACTGGGTCATGCAGAATACAATTGACAGACCCAGGGGTATCCAGTGGACTTTGTTCTCCCAACTTGAAGACCTAGATTTTTCTGATGATCTTGCTGTCCTTGCACCAAAGCACATCCACCTGCAGGAGAAAACTGACAGACTGAACAAATTTGCTCAACAGGTAGGGCTCAACATAAATGCACATCTATACAAGAAGACTAAGTGCAACAGTGTGGTGCTAGAGATCAAACGCTGCCGGACACGTTCTCAGGATGGACCAGGACCGCATCCCCAAGATCGCCCTACGATGGACTCCACCTCGGAAAAGGAAACAAGGCCGGCCCAAGAACACCTGGCGCCAAATGGTGACAGCGGAGCTGAAGGAGATGAACCTAACCTGGGGGCGAGGCACAGCATGCGGCACAAGACTGGTCAAGATGGAGGCAGATCGTCAAAGCCTTATGTCCCATTAGGGACGAAGAGGATTAAGTAAGTAATCTGCTGAGATTGAGGGTCAAAAGTCCACCATTAAAGATCACAAGTGTTATTGAAGCACAGCATTGAAGAATTAAAGTACATGCAGTCAGCTAAGACTCTGGCATCTGAGCTCATAAAGGATGTAGCTAAAGTTATTTCTCTCACCACTCATATATTTGTCTGGCCTTTCACGCCTCTGTAAATAAACTAAGGGCGAGAAACATGTTCTGATATGATGACAAGAGTGTGCATTACATAAATGCCCATGGCTGAGAATTATTGCTTTCTGATATACAGTGCAAGGTGAAAGGTCAAACGTGTACAGCTAGAGGAAGTCTTGTGACAGGTGCACTTTGACCATGTGACCAGGAGGAACCATTAAGACCAGCACACCCCATGTTTACAGTACACATGGAAGCTCTGATCACCCTTGAAACACCAGATATCACTCTATACCTCTCAGAGCCCTGGCATTTACCATGTCCTAACGTTATAGCCACACCACTCCCTCATACAGCCTGAATGACCATGCCTGCAGGTTCCACCCTCATACCAAAGCAGACAGCTTATAACCCTCTGTTTTTGAACAAAACAGGTTAGTATCCAACATTCACTCTCCAATATTATATAAAACTATATTGACCTTGCCAGTACCTTTTGGGGAAACCTGTATGGGAGAAACCAGCTCCAGAAAACCCAAACAGCTTGCTTTTGTTAGCAGAATGCCTCAGTGCGGAAGAGCAGAATGCCGATGTTACAGATGTGTATGTGTAAAATGGCCTACGGCTACCTGAATGAACTGAGAATGAAAGGCAACGTTATGTTTTTAAGATCGATACCTTCTTAAATGTTCTATGTCAGCAGGAATATTGGTTAGCCAATTTCCACCGAGAAAGAGGGCCTTGAGTCTGTGTTGGCATCTCAGAGAATCCATGCGTTTGGTTAAACGTACGATGTGGGGATGGTGGTGGTCTGATTGCTACTTATGTCTAGATGCTGCAGGTTGATGAGTGAGCTGACGCACATTGGGAACGCACAAAGAGGGTTCGGAGGATACTTTGAGATGCAAGATGAATTGGTGAGATTCAGAGACATGTCTAGCACAAAATGTCTTTGATCTTTACATTGTAAAATACTATTAAGACACACGTACAATGCAGGTCACAATATCAGACACTGTAGGGTATGAAACTGTTTATTTGTTAAGTAACAACACAGTAAACTAGTGCACTGGCACCAGTAACACAAATGTCACATTGTTTCCATGCATGTTTGACACAGTATATAGTCTATGTTTCTGTTTAAATATTTATCAATTTGTCCAGCAGCTGTTTTGTGTTTAGTCAGTTACAGTTACCCCATTACTCCCTCTCTAGCACCCTTTAGGATGTAAATTCTTTTGAACATTATAATCTTTGACTTTCTGGTTGGATTTAACCCAGCTGAGTTCAACCACTGAATAGGCTCCACATACTGGCACTGGCAGTGTTCATACCTATGACAATGAGTAGCACAGAGAGACTGCTACCACATCCATCGCATCTAATGAAACTAAGTGATGTAACAGTATGGGACTGGATGTCACTGGATTGACTTAGTGGAGTTTTATCATACCACACATTCTGTACTGTGTCCTGGTCATATGAAATGACAGGATCGGCCCGTTCACACCTCATCCTTCATATCAGATCTCTATCAGCACGGGCAAGCCTGGCCTTGGTCACTGGTCAACGGTGACTCAAACTTCCGTCTGCTATATGGCTGTGTGTTTACAGCAGGTAAATCGAAAAGTTTTAAATATTTGTGCTCTGATGTGCAGGCTGATGAATGGAGTGGGCTAAATGGGGCTTGTAGCCAGAGGTATGTGCTGTCCAATAAGCCCATGTTTTTATTGCCTTCAAGGACAGCTCTTTCTGTGTCTGATGTCAAACCTCTTACTGTTGCTCCAGTCTGTCCACCAAGGAAAGCAAAATATGAAAAAAAGAAATTAACATCAATAAGCTAATCTGTCTCCTGATTTGCAAGGATGTACCATGTGCCACATTCCCCTCACATGAAAGTAATAATAAGACTTATAATAATAATAATAATAATAACAATAATGCAAAATACAAAATAATATGTTAAAGTACACATGAAATAAATTCAATACAATTTAAACATTATAAAAAAAGAACCAATAACCGATTAAATATTCCTCTTTGTCTCAGCACCCGCTGTTCACCCTCCAGACTGCCAGGCTGGCAAGAATGGCAAAGGACAACAAAAAACGTTTTTCTTTTGCTGTCCTTCCTTCTTTCCTTTGACTGCTGCCATTCATCCTTCTTTTTCCTCACGCAACTTCTTTAGTGCTCACTTTCATGGTCTCCACGGTTTCCTGGGGAGGGCAGATAACGGGGCAGATTGAGATTGAACACTGATTAGGATACTACCTCGAAATCAGATTGAATCAAAGTCAAACATTAGGATCAAATGGGTTTCTGCGCATTGATATAGCTCCTTTTAACTGGAACTACTCTTCCTCTTAAGTGTTAAGTTCTTACAGGAAATTCCACATTCCACATATTTATGTATACTGATAGCCCCTAGCCTGGCCCTTTGATGGGCAATTATTTTCATTATCTTATTATTATTTTAAATTTGTATTATTATTTAATTTTAATTTCTTATCACTCACTTGAAGTTTGTTAAGCTCAGCCACTCTTCTGGTCCACTCTTCTTCTGTCATTTCCTGGTCCGTTCCCTCAGTCTCCTCCAGAGCAGGGAGTGTATCTGAGGCTGCTGTGCAGGGAACGGACATACCATGTTAATGGTTGTAACAATATCACGGAAAAAACTCAACACAGCAACTTGGTGCAAGAGAGGCTGTTGCAGGTAGACTCACCCTCGCAGGTCACTGCTGTGCAGACCCAGTTACCACAGGCGCAGACGCAGCGGTTGCATTCCACCTGTGTCTCGGCACCATCCTCATAAGTCTCATCCTCGAGAGCACATTCTAGAAAGAGAGAGATAGAGACCGTCAGATTAGGTATAACTGATCCGGTAAAGGAGTAAAGAGAATCACAGTGTGTGTGCCGCATCTGTATTCTTGCGATGGTATGTATGTATGTATCTGTTTGTGTGTCTGTGTGTGTGACAGTGTGTGTGTTCTTACGTCTCTCTGGAGGGTTGAAGTCTGGCTTGAGGCAGTTCAGGAACTCGTTGAAGCTCAACTTCCAGTCTGCGTTCTCATCAGAAAGCTCAATCAGGGCGTCCACACACAGGCTCCTGCACACGCACCATGAGACGTGACAAGCCCACACGAGAGACGGGTTAACGTCACAAGTTTATCGACAAACTTTATTGGCATTGAAACGAACAATAACTTTCTATCTGCTTTTGCTGTTTGAACTTCGGTGTTCATGCAGGGTCAGACACAACAAGCACAGCTGTGACCTGTGATCTAAAACCCTTATCAAGGTAATAATGAACATCAGAACCTGAACGCAGGTTTGTCAAAGCACTAGTATCACTGGCAGTGCTCGCCACGGGATGATACATTTTATGATTGGTTGAATGCTGCTCTGGAGCAATGCTATACGATTGAGTGTACTATCTTGTCATGTAGAAGTGTCTGTGACAAGGAACAGCAAACATTTTCACAAATGAAGGAGGAATTTGGAGTTTGGGCTATGAATACGTGTGTGCCTGTGTGTCTGACCTGAGCAAGCGGTTGTTCTCCTCGTTGTTGTAGGAGGTGACGTTGACGGCTGTCTCGTTGTGTTGGACGAATTTGAGGAACTCGGTGGAGTCCAACTGAGAGTCTCCATTATCGTAGCTCTGTAAGGAGGATTCACAGACAAGACCGGAGAGAGGAAAGGTCAGCCAATGACACACACGTTGGTCACTGACCCATGCCTCTGCTAGCCAATCACATCGCCACCATAGAAAGACACGTCAGTCCCTAGATCACAAACATCAGCCACTAACATTTAACTAAACCACTACCAGTACTCATCCATGCACACACACACATACACACACACAGTGAGACAAACAAACACAGGCATGTGTGAATGTGCATGAATGCACAAACTAATGGGTTAAAACATTGCCTTTTCCCCTAATGCAGTGGTTTCAAAAGTGTGGGGCATACACATCAGGAGGGGGGCGGAGTAACAACAAGGGGGTGTGGCTTGACGACAAAAAAACAAAACAAGAACCCTTAACACCAAATACTGGTCAATTTAAATATGGCAGTGCTCTTACAGCATACTATGAGTTCATAGCCTACCTTGTACTTACATAATATCGTTAGGGTCTACTGTTTAGCATACATACAACAGACCTACAACAACATGAACTGATCCAAAGAATGGAATGATACATAACCATCATTCAACTGTTTTTGATCTAGCTAATTTGATCCATTTTACACAAGAGCTCTGTATAACTGATAAAATATTTAAGTTTAAATGATTGATGAAATTAAGTTGAAAGTTGAAGTTAAGCTGTTCAAATAGCTCACAGTACAGAAAATATAAATGTTTATTTACTATGCAACAAAATTTGTTGTCGAAGGGGGGCCTGCCATGAATGGTTTGGGAAACCCTGCCCTCTCTCTCTCATGCGCATATACACTCACAAGCATACACACATTTGCACTGAAACTACACAAACACACACAAACACACACACACACACACACACACACACCTCAAAGTATTTGAGCAGGACATCTGTGAAGTTGGAGCCTTTGGAGAACCAGCCACCAGGCACCACCTCTGTCTGCAGCCACTCGATCACACGGCTACGCAGCTCGTTGCGGTCGCCAAGGTAACACACGACTGCGCACACATCACAGGACACCAGAGATTAGGACAATAGTCTCCGCTGCAACCTTTGATGCTTCTACAAGTGTGTGTAAACACTGGCTGGGATTTAATACGTGTAACTGAGACTTACTGGGGCTTGTAGCAAGTTTGTCTGTCTTCCGCTCTGTAACATAATTAGAACCAGGCCATTTCAGGTTATAACAATCCTTCCAAAGACAGCAGTATAAAACACATTGTTTGATCCTATAGTTATGTGTGTGAGTAGAGTGTACTACTTTATGTGTGTGAAATAAGTGTGTGTTGTGTGTTACCAAATGAGTACCTGCATACTGAGTAATAAAACAGTGTGTGGGTGTGACCGTGATTATAATATGGGTACAGTATGTGCGGCTGTGAGTATAGTATGTGGATGTGTTAGAACAGTATGTGGGTGTGACTGTGAGTATAGTATGTGAACATATTAGAACAGTATGTAGGTGTGTCTGTGAGTATAGTATGTGAACATATTAGAACAGTATGTGGGTGTTACTGTGAGAATAGTATGTGAACATATTAGAACAGTATGTGGGTGTGACTGTGAGTATAGTATGTGGATGTGTTAGAACAGTATGTGGGTGTGTCTGTGAGTATAGTATGTGGATGTGTTAGAACAGTATGTGGGTGTGTCTGTGAGTATAGTATGTGAACAGTATGTGGGTGTGACTGTGAGTATAGTATGTGGATGTGTTAGAACAGTATGTAGTTGTGTCTGTGAGTATAGTATGTGAACATATTAGAACAGTATGTGGGTATCACTGTGAGTATAGTATGTGGATGTGTTGTGCAGGCTCACCCTCACAGTGCCCATCATGGTCCACATGCACCTTGACTCCAGTCAGGCAGGCGTCTCTGTGCAGCTCACAGTGGTTGCGGTACGTCTTCCCGTTGTTGCCACACACTGTCCGCTTGTTTGGCTTACAGAACTGAAGACAGAACATACATACATTACTGTACACCCAACATATACATACAACTATACTCATATACATTACACTGAGCCTGTAGATTAGACATGTGTGTTATTGTGCATGTTAACATCATGGATGTTCTGCTGTGTGTCCACATGTGTGCTTGAATAAATACCTGAGTGTGAGGGTGCGTGAGTATGATCGCGTGTGTGTGTGTTTGAAACAAATCCATTGTTTTGGTGCAAAACAAACTAAATTTAATTTAATTTAATTGAACTGAATTGAATCGAATTGTGTGTGTGTGTGTGTGTGTGTGTGTGTGTGTGTGTGTGTGTGTGTGTGTGTGTGTGTGTGTGTGTGTGTGTGTGTGTGTGTGTGTGTGTGTGTGTGTGTGTGTGTGTGTGTGAGTGCGCCTCAACATCTGCCTCACCTCCACACACAGACAGGTTGGTTGTCCCTTCTCTGTGACAGTACACTCTCTTCCAGCACCACAGAATACATTTGCACACACCTGTGACTTCTTCCACACCTCCTACACACAAAGAACAAAAGCAAAAAAAAAAAAAAAACATCTCATGAGGTTGTGCAAAACAGAGTGTATATTCAAACTCACCATGCCAGGTGCCAGTTACAAGCACATACAGCAGATCCCAGTTGTGTAATGCGGATGTTCTAAATATGCCTGGCAGTAGATGGCGCTATCTTCACAACATTCAGTTCAGAAGACAGATGTGACTGAACATATGAGGGGGGACTTTTAACCGTTTTTAACCTTTGTACCAAGTCTTGAAAGACAATTTGTTTTCTTTAAAAAAAACATTTAATGTGAAGGCCACTTCATTGTGCCTCGACAGTGAAAGGAGGCACTTTGAACCAAACAAGACAATGCTTCTTTAAAGATTTTAAGATTTACCTTTTCAGCAGGTGCCTTTATCCAAAGCAGTATAAGAACTCTCTGAAAACCACACCAATAACTACGCTATGTTATACTCTACTACTCTATACCGCTCACAAGCACTTTAGCTTCTGGAACACTTAGGATGAACATTTTGAACTTGAATCTACGTCAAAACTTTGGTTCAGCATGGCACTTGGAGCAGAAACAGAAGTGCTGCTCTTTTGTTTCCTGTTCAGACTAAATCCTCTTTCACACTTACACACACTCACGCAAACACACTCTCTCTCACACACACACACACACACACACACACACACACACACACACACACACAGAGGCACACACCAGACTGCACCACTGTCTTCCAGATGGGAGCGAGCTCTTCACCTTTCACCTTCAGTAAAAGCCTCCTGCCAGCTCCACTTAGCATAACAATATCCAACACACTCCCTCAGACACTGGCCCCTCACACACACACAAACACACACACACACACACACACACACACACACACACACACACACACACACACACACACACACACACACACACACACACACACACACACACACACACGCACACAAACACACATGCACACATACAGACAGAAAGAAAGAAACAAACACACACTGACAGAAACAGAGTCCTCCAGCCTTTGGCTTGACAGATGGCTACCAACAAAGTCAGCAGTTCACTTACAACAATAGGGAAAAGTCAACAGCACACACACACTCACACACACACAAACACACATACACACACACACACACACACACACACTCCCGCTCTCTCTTATTCTTTTATATCTATTCCCTCTGTCTCTCTCTCTCTCACTGATTCTTTTTACAAGATTCTCACCCTGCTCCATCACAAATAAGAGTGTCTACACCTTGCCTTTGGGGCTTTAATAATAGCTAACTACTGTTGTAAGTAGAAAAGACTAATAAAAAAGTCCAGGAAAAGAAGACGAGAGGCCAGCCTGAGGAAGTCCATATCGCCATGGTAACACACACTGTTTACACAGTTTTAGTTTTTTCGTGACCATAAAAGCTTCACCTAACTACACTTTCAAACCCACAGCCAAAGTGGCCTGTGGTCATAATTCATAATTAAGCATATATTAATATAGAAACGATGCCACTTTAACACAATACAACTATATTACAAAAAATTACTGCAGAAATACTGACTGATGACTATATAGGCAGTCTGCAGATTTTCTTTCTGTGGTCATCATGTTTGACCACATGTTTGGAGGGGCAGAGCAGACAGCATGTCAGCACCTGCGGCAGCTGGTTCAGAGACGGACATGCTGCCATCTGTCCTCATCCCTGACCCTTCACCCTTGACCCTTCACCTCTCACCCCTCAATTCTGATGAGCTACATTCCGCATTCCGGGGGGGAGGCGAAATCAGTGTTCCACAGTAGAGCTGGCTCAGTGATCTATCAGATAAGCTGGTTGGTTGGTATGACTGTGTGTGTGTGTGTGTGTGTGTGTGTGTGTGTGTGTTTGTGTGTGTGTGTGTGTGTGTGTGTGAGAGAGAGAGAGACAGAAAGACAAAGAGAGAGAGAGAGAAAGAAATTGCCTGGAGAGGCCTGCATCACTAAACCAGTCAAATCTCAAAACACAAACAAAACACAAAAACATGCCAACATATCCAGGCATGTACAAACATGGTCACACGTGCACACAAACACATGGGTTGCTTATTAACTTCTGTCTGTCTTTGAATTCCTTCACCAGAGGTGGTGAATTATGACACAGCCTACAGCTCGGAGGGGGGATACATGAAAAAACACATACAAAAAAACATCAGACACCGATACACACATGCACACACACACACACACACATTCTCAAATATTTCCAGAGCAGAGGGGAGATGGCGTGAGTACAAAGAAGACAGGAGAGGTGCCAAAAGAGAGAGAGAGACGGGGAATGTTAGTGAACAAGCGAAGGAGACGTACCGTGTGAAAGGAGATAAAGCAATAGAGACAGATGGAACGTGTGAAAGGGAAAGTAAACAATCCCTGGAGGGCTTTCCCTGGAATGTGAGCATATGTCCAGACCTCGTGAATTCACTTTTCAGTAGCCGAGTCCATCTACAACACACTAGTACCACACGGCATGGGTTTTTCTGTGTGTGTGTGTGTGTGTGTGCGCCTGTGTGTGTGTGCGCCTGTGTGTGTGTGCGGGTGTGTGTGCATGCGTGCGTATGCATGCGTGCGTGTGTGTGTTATGTGTGTGTGCGCGAGTGTGTGTGTGTGTGTCTGTGTGCGCGCGCGTGTGTGTGTGTGATGTGTGCGTGCGTGCGTGTGTGTTAGTGTCTACATCTAACTGTCTGTCACAGTCCTTAATCCCCATAATGATCAGGTGGTTGTCCTGGAGAAGGAGGAGTGCCACTATTTGCTGGAGCGCTGATTAAAGACATTCTCACAGCTCAGTCTTTGCATTGGGTGCCCTGACTAGCAATTTAAAAAATATAGACACTCACACACTCACGCACGCGTGCATGTAATCAAAAGCAGTGAGAGCATGGCATCAGTGCATACCATATGACTTTTATAAAACTAAGATTGAACCAAATGCACTTCTGTCTAAAACGTAAAAATGTATGACTAAATGGAACCTTATGACTGACAAAATCTCTCTCTCACACACACACACACACCTTCATGGATCAGTGAGTGCTAATAAGAACAGAAGGTGTGAGTGTGTGTGTGTGTGTGTGGGACTCCAGCAGACTGCTGACACACTCCATGTCTGCTGACCGCTGGAGGAATGGCAGGAATGCAGAGCTAACTCTCACTGGAAGTGTGTGTGTGAGTGTGTGTCAGGTGTAACCCTACCCTGTTACCCTACCTCAGCTCCTCAGCACCTCAGCAGTCTGGGTGTAGGACACACACACACACACACACACACACACACACACACACACACACTGAGTAGGTCAACAAATGAACCCCACAAAGCATATAAGCATAGAGTGACAGATGACAGCTGAATATATGTGTGTGTGTGTGTGTGTGTGTGTGTGTGTGTGTGTGTGAGAGAGAGAGAGAGCGATCTCCCATGAGACATTCGTTAGGGGCAGGTGGTCTTACCCTGTCCTCCATTGTATGCCTTTAAGGCTAGGGATGGCCCAAACCAGCACAGCCCCCACCGCAGCCACCCCCCAACCCCAGCCACTGACCCGTCTGAGACCAGCTGCTGCCACCAGAGACCATCAGCGTCCACCCCCCCTCATCCCCAACCCTATACTGCACAGCCAGGACACACACACCACTGCACACCCAGAAAATCCACAAAATCATCTCTTTTCACACACACACACACACACACACACACTCACACATAAACACACATGGATATGTACACACAGATGCATACAAACACACACACACTAACACCCTTGAGATACACACCACTGCAAGGATGAAAAGGTACATCAGACCTTTCCCTTTCCCTGAATACCTCTTGGATTCAAAGCGTGCAAGCACACACACACACACATGCACACAACAGCACTAAGTCTGCCTGAGGGAGCTCCTTGGTGAATGTGCTCACCTAACTACATGCCTGCCTCGTGTCTAATAACTGACTAGAGTGGTAATAACAGTCACACTTGGTAATTATCAGTGTCTGTGTGTGTGTGTGTGTGTGTGTGTTTGTGTGTGTGTTTGTGTGTGGGTGTGTGTGTGTGTGTGTGTGTGTGTGTGTGTGTGTGTGCGTGCGTGCGTGCGTGCGTGTGTGTGCTGAGGCCATGTCCTTCACTGCCTCTGGTGTAGACCCAACTGACCCAGCTGTGCTGCCTGGGACCAGCTGCCCATCCTGCCATTCAGCACACTGGATGAAAGTCTCCCACCAGGAGCAGGGGTCAGACATGTACTTCCTGTCCTTTTTTAATGAAATGCATTGTGCATTGGGAGGATCTACTCTTTGTTCTCAGTGTACATAGCATCAAAATGAAACACCACACCTAAACCATATAAATTCAGAACTTTAACTCGTGAGCTAGTCTATAATTACTTTGCAAATGTTACATTGTGCTGGAAAAGCTAAAAATGTATCATCTTGACTGAAATGCACCTTTAAGCACTACTTCCTTTTCAACTCAAGAACCCATGGTGGACCAGGGAGTGAAAAGGCAGGTTGGGACGGAATAAGACACAGGCTAGCGGGCCAGTGTGGAGCTCCTAGGTGACTCACGCTATGAAGGCCCATCACCTCACCCTACAAACATACACTCTCTCACTGCACAGAAACAAACATCAACACAATCCTCTTTACTCACATACACACACACACACACAAACAAAGGCAGACAAACACACACACTTCTGGGAAGTAAGACCTGAAGTAATGGCTTACAGATGTTTGGATTAGAGAGCAGAAGTATAGCCACAAGACAACCATTTTCACTGACAAGGCAGGCATTTGTCTTCTCTTTTCTTCACTTTGTCTCTCAATCTGCATTAACTAAGCCAGCATGAGTGACCGGTCAAAGGAATGAAGGGGTGACACCTAACAGTCAAACACACAGCAGATGAACACAAAACTAGCATGACTAAGGCTTTGTAACTCTGCTACACTCACACACACACACACACACACACACACACAGACACACACACACACACACACACACACACACACACACACACACACACACACACACACACACACACACACACACACACACACACACACACACACACACACACACACACACACACATTCAGAGGGGTTGCTCTGACATGGTGTGACTGGTCCTGACAGCTTCTGGCGTACACATGAAGAAGACCTCACATCTGTCTCACAGATCTGTTTGTCAACACCTGAAAGCTGCCAAAACCCCAGAAAGAGCTGTCGCCAGCTGTTCAAATACTTGGACTGACTAACACACTCTGTCTCACACACACACACACACACACACACACACACACACACACACACACAGACATCTTTTTGCATGCACAAAAACTCACACACACTCAATTTGAGTGTGCCCTGTAATGATGCGCTCCAGGTGTTTCTGTGTGTGTGTGTGTGTATTTCCCAAGTGCCTGTGACATTGCTGTTTGTTCTGAGGCTGGTGTCAACAGGCTAGTGACTCAACTAGCCACACAACTACCTCATTACAGACACAAACACACATACATACACACACAGTGAGAAAGAGAGAGAGGGAGGTTGCACCTATACAACAGAAACAAAAGAAAATGGACTTCTCCAAACTGCAATAAGATCACATTGATGTAGATTTACAGGAGGGTCTATGTGTTGTTGGAAGAGCATTGGTACACTGTTAGCTACACTGTTAGTACTGACAGGAGTTCAAGACATTACTTCGTCAAAGATGTGACGTGTTCTGATGGAACGGTAAATGAGAATGAAGACATCCAATCCAATCTGGTCTAGTAAATTAGTAAATTACCGTACATACATTACAACATGTTCTCGAACTTCACAGCTACAACAATTTCAGCATACACGTTCTAACGCAAATACAATTGTTTGACATACGGGACTATGAAAATTGGTATTATTCTATCATTACTTATTCTAATACACTTCAAACATTTTTGCACTAAATGTAACACTTTAGGCAACAAATGTAAGCATTACCGCAAGTATCTATTGATACGTGTAATGTGTGTCACATAAGTTTATGATCTTACCTCTGCGTGATAAGATGAGCACAGAATCAGGAGGAGAGAGACTAAGCGAAGCATCTGTGTAAAAAACAGAATTATATTATAGGTTTTTTTTTAAGTAGCAACGTTACTCACGAAAAGTAGAGCTGAAGTCAAGTAGCTACCTTGTAGGAGAGCGACGACTACCAGATGGCGATCGAGAATAGATGGAGAGAGAAGCGCCCAAGCGAAAGGGTGAAAGAGGTGAGAATAACGTTAGATGAGAAATTTGAGCTCTCCGAAGATACCCCTCCCTCTGCCTGTGACGCATACGATGGGAATCCTGATTAACTCCAATATTGTTTTCACGTTAGCTCTGTAGTTTACAAAGATTACTACATGTCTACTTTATGTCCCAACCACATTTTCCCCCGAACTGTTTGCTACTGTGTTATAGTTAATAATCGAACATTAGAAGACATTACAGTTGCGGACCCTTCATTAAGGTTGGTGCTTGGAGTTTGCAACTTTTAAGGGTTTTAAGTTAAACCGTTGAGGCGCCATTCTTGATATCAGTCTTTCTGACAGTGCAGTCTTATCTGCTACAAAATACCAGTATGTCCAAGTGTGGTTTGTACAAGGTGAACATAGCCTAACAATCACATTTATGCGCTAGGCCTATATAATTTCATGGTTGTCAGTCACATGTTCATAACAGAATAATTTATATCAACACTGCAGCGGCAAACTTAACCCTAAATGAGTTACATTTCACTTACACATGGTTATATTTGACACCAACGGAGAACCTAGTAAACCCCGTGACAATGTGCAGGCCTCCTATGTCCGTTCTAGTCTTTCGCACAAAGTAAATGGCCAGTCATCTGTCACACTTTGTCGCGTGTAAAACAGTGCCCCCTGTTGGATTTTAAAATGAGATGGACAACTGACACATCTGGAAAGAGGATTGTTACCGTAAATGGCAGCTCATGGCATAGGCGGTCAGGAGGACACCTCCTTCCTGAGTAGTGTCCCCCTCAATATATACCTAACCGTATCATTTTAGATAATAAAATAATGCGTAGGCTACTGAAAGTACTTGTGAAAATTAAAAATGCAAAATGTTATAGATTCCATCCCCCCTCACAGTGTGTTGGTCCACTATATGCTATCCCGGATCTTACCCCTACACATATAAGCCCGGTACGATTGTTTGTTGCTTAGTGATGGCTGACATTTAGCTTTTTTGCAAATGTTCACTGTAAACAGCAGATGTGTCAAACACCTTTACAGTTGTAACCAGACCTGCATCCTGTCGCTCTGTTACCTCGCGGGTGAATCTTGTGCGTCAACGCGGCCTCCATTGGGGGCAGCAGCGTCTCCATGAATGTCTTTGGAGGCAGGAGGTCTACCCAAAATTCCAATGTGTTGAAATAAGTTTAAAATGAATTATTTAAGTTGCTTTATATTTGGTGGCACAATTGTCCATAATTTGTTTGGAGAAACGATAATATATTTTTAAAGAATATTTTGGTTAACTCTTTTCAGTATTTCTGCAGCTTTTAAAACTGTACTTATTTTAAGCGTTATGTTCTTGAAGGCATCTTTTGTTTTCCCCTGAGCAATTGCTCGTGAGAGATTTTTCTGTTTATTGTTCCCCCCAACAGTGAAATGGAATTTCTGTCAATGAGCTCAGGGTTTCAGTCATGCCAATAAATCCTATGTAAGCCCTGCTATAGATAGATAGAACAGATAAAACAGATATTGACAAAAGAGGACGTGAAGTTGGTTTGATGAAATTTTATTACAATATAGGAAAAAAGGTTGACATGATGGGAAAATGACATGAAATAAAATCTTTGTCATATAAAGAAACATCCAAAGAGCCAAGTCAGGCTATTTGGAGCCACTTCAAGTACATGTCTCGGCTGCGGTGTTGCTGCTGTCTATGCCTCGGAGATAGGGTAACATTGAAGGTCTGAGTTATGGTTGGGTTTAGGGTTTGTGTTCCAGAATATGTATGTTGTGTCGTACAGAGAGTTCCTTTTCTCCAGGTACCTGTGACCCCTTTCTTGTTTCTTGTTCACTCTCCTCACCAACTCCTGAAAGAACAAGACCATTTTATAAACTGTTAATTAACAAACAGCACCAGAAAATAGATTCATTACATCCCACATAGATTCATTACACAGTATGAATTTACACTTCTCTGAATTAATCAAGAGTGCCCTCAGTCCTGGTCAACAATAGCGTTTTGTTGTTTACAGTTACCATTAAACCGTTAGCTTGTCATTTGTGGATGCAAAGAGATGATCATTTTTATTAGTACTATGACAATGTGAATATGGTACATGATATGGTGTTTGATGATACAATTAAAGATCATAATATTTCAATGATAGGTTGTGTTAATAGCAATAAACTAAAGTAGATAAACATGAATTCCAGTTTAAGTGAAATACCGCTCGTCCTCTGGTGCAGCATGGGTGTGTGTCTCGTCCTCTGGTGAAGCTTGGGTATGAGTCTCGTCCTCTGGTGCAGCTTGGGCTGTCCTGTAAATAAGAAATGTGCATGATTTGAATCATACCCTGTTCATCCTCAGTAAACAATGAACTTTCCCTCTCATGAAGTATCCCGACAGAAAGGGGAAATGGAATCAAATCACCTGTTTGCCCTGAATTTGCAAAGTTCAAGGATGATATAGTATAAAAGAACAGTGGTGACGACCACAGCAATGGCAGCCAGAAATACCACCCATCCCCATGACCTGATAGGTTGGTCTCCTCTCGTGCCTGTGGTGGAGTCAACTAACCATTAGAAACCCACAGAAAGTTGTGCAGAGTTCAGCCAGTTGGCAACCTGCGGTGTTTGTGGGTAGAAAAACAACTAAGTAAGTTCCTATTTGCTTTTCTGATGGCGGAGAAGAGTCAGTTTGGGCTCAGAAGAAGAAGAAGAAGCTCCACTCAGAAAAATTGCATGAATTGCAGAGACAAGGGTTTGCTCTGAACTACTGTGTGTAAACATGTGTCAACACAGTATAATGAGAAATAGCCTTAACCATAACTTACCATTGACAACACATGCATGGACAAATAAAAATAACAGACAAACTCCTTTTACAAACCCCAAACAAACATTGTCCACTAGCAGACAAATTAAACACAATCATCTAGCACACTGATAGGGTCCTTGGTACCGACACATCCAATCACAGAAAACAAATGCAAGTGATAAGTGTACATGCTGTGTTCTATGAAACCTGCACATGTGATGCACCCCTGTGTCTTGCACTGTTCAACTTCTCACTGATCACACCCACAATCAACACTAGTCTGAGAAGCTGCTAAAGCAGACAATTCAACTGCATGGAAATACCCTCACTGGAAGAAGGAAATGCTCATTATTATTTTATGTGGACTTCTGTGTTGAGGAGATTGTGAAATTGTGCATTTCTATAAAATGTAATAGTACAAATACAATTTTTTTTCCAAAATCCATCCATCCAAAATACAGACTGAACTTGAGTAAATCACATCATGAAAACCTCACCTAAGTCAAAAGATGAAATGTATAAAATACAGAAAGAAAATACTATATTATGGCCAACATCACATCACACAGCCCCACTTTTTATCAAGACAAACTAGTTACTGCAAATTTACTTGGGAACAGCCTTTTCTTAAAACAGTTGTTTTACATACATACACAACATATGTGTTTGTGTGTGTCTTAGCGTGTGTGTGTGTGTTTGTGTGTGTCAAGCATGTGTGTTTGTGTCTAAGCACACTACTCGTTGTTCTCATACAAATACTGTAGTTCCGATCCGGGTTGGACTCACCTTCATCCTGGTTCTGTGTTGTATACATGTCTGCAGGAGAGACCCTGGGTATGATATCAGACGAAGATTTTTCAGAGGATTCCCATCACCACTACACTACCACCACAACACCAATGGGACGCCAAACCGTTTGCTACTTGTCCAGTTTAGTCTTTCATTTAACAGTTGAGCAGCAGCCTTGTTCAAAAAGCATTTCAATAAATGTTTTTATCGTTTTGTGATTTATGTTTAAAACCTCTGTCTTTGCAGGTAGCTAGCTACACATTAAAACCATACAGTAAGTCGATAGGAGACCCACTCTCCTCTCTTTCACTTAGTTAAATAAATAAATAAATGAAAACAGAGAACAGCAAAAAAAAAAAAAACTAAACACAGAAAGTGTGACAGGGGACAGTTAAAAGGACCAGGCAGAATAGGTAAACGGAGAAGCCTTTGTTTGAAGATAAAAAGATTACCTTTCCTCTCCGAAAAGCTTACTGACCTGAGATCTTCAGCAATGCTCATCTCACTGAGTCACCGTGTCAAAGGAAATGTTTATTCACACCCTCAGTTCCTGAGTACACACAGAAACAGACGCGCACATATGTGGCCATGTGGTCTTTGTGGTATAGGGGAAGTTACTAAGTTTACTACACACACACAAACACACACACACACACACACACACACACACACACACATGTTGTGAGTGCACGTTCGTGTTGAGCAGCATGCGTCAGTTTTTTAGACAAGTCTGAATAAGTACCATAAATCAATTTCCATTGTTGCAATGCTAATCAGTGTTGCATTTTCAACACTGCATGAAATGTGGGATTTACGACAGTATTCGACCCTGTGTATTGCCGTAGAAGCCCACATTGGTGTGAAAGCCCCCCCACCCCTTCCCTTGACCAGGCCTAGGTTTTGTTATGTTAATTGAATTGACCTGGATTGAAAACAACCCCCCCCCCCCCCCCCTGCCCCGCCAGGGGAGGCACCCCGTCACTGCTTCACTGATTTAAAAAACCTGAAAGTCACAGGTTCGATCCCTACTAGTGGCAACCATGGCCCAAGTTGCTTAACGACTGTTAACGACTTTTAATGACTGTTATCAGAGTAAGCCTGACTCTGTATAATTACATGCCAGAAACGAATCTCAAGAACATTAAGGTGAAATAATAATATATAAGTTAGGAACATTACACATAGCCTAAGTTAAAACTTTTAAACACATACCACCATAAACATGTGAGATTATTCGACAAGAGACATTGAAAGACAGCTAACTCACTGCTTCGTCAAATAAGAGAGATCAACTATATATATATCTGGAAACCACTTACAGATTCCGATTAGCTAAATTTGCGTCTGGATGGAAAGGTGTTATCTTTCCCCATCCCACCCATGCTAAGCCATTTCTAGCATAACATGCGATCAACCGTGGAAAACAGAAGGCAGGCGATTTTTTTTATCAGTTCTCACCACACAATGACGTCTCATCTTTGCTCCTTGAATGTCCAGTGGTGTAGTCCACTGTATACGCAGGTATACGGAGTACTTATTTTTCAGTCAGCATTGGGCATACCCACTTCTCAAAACAGGGTGTTTATCCTGTGCTGTATGAATAAATAAAAAGTATACCCACTTCTCCAGGGACCACTACCACTGTGAATGTCGATTTGTAATGGTATGGTGTTATTAAAACTTACTACGTGTAAAAAAAGACTAGAAATTGAACGTTTATTATTCGAGTCTAAAGTTTCTAATGTTGCCTCGGGCGCCTTTACGTGAACATAATTAAAACGTCACACAAGTCCACTAAACAATTCCCAATTCGCACGCTCCAGTAACAGAAGAGAAATACGCCAGAGGAGGGAGGAATGATAAACCAGGTACTTGGTCGCACCAAGTGCGGGCACATGATGGCAGCACTCCGATCCCATCCAATTCTCTCCATGGGGTCTCCATGGGGGGTTAACTGCTCTATCTCAAAGCACATGGCAGTGACCAATCTAGATCTTGGCCGCGTCAGTTCAAATCAAATGCGGAATGTTTACATCTGCTACCGTTGATTATACAGTAAATACGTTGTGAAATTAAACAAAAACACACCACAGTTAAAGTTGTATTAGTATTGATTGATTCACATCGATATGAATGGATTACATGACTAACAACTGGTGGAAAGTAATATGAAAATATTTGTTCACTGAATTAGCATTCTGTCCCAAACAGTTGCGTTCCAGTTTCAAAGTTTCAGTTTCGCTTTCAGTATTTCAACGTGAATGAGAGGGAGCACAAGAACTGAGCGTCTAGCAGCTTTAACATATCATATACATTATATATGATGCATGTATATGTCTGTGGGCACGATCTCAAGCACGTGCAAAAGTTGTTGTTGTCCAATTTGAATCAGATACGAGAGACACATGCGCACCCAGTCCAATTACTAGCGGAATCGAATCGTGTGTCCAGGGGTTTACATCGGAGTCCAGTCGGACTCAAGTCGGACACAATGAATCTAGTTCTGGGGAGACACATGTGTCCAATATCCAATTTAAATCGGACTGAAATCGGAAATTGGACACATGTGTCCACACTGACCGACGAGCTTGGTCCTTATAAGCAACGTGGCTAAGCGGTTAGACACAGGTATACAATACCATTAACCTGAAGAGGGCAGGTTCGAAGCTCGCGCAAGATTTCACAATCTACCTGAAAAGACACAGGATAGTTATTCACGAGTGGCAAACATGTCCCAAGTTGCGAAATGACTATCTCAATATCAGAGTAAGCCTGACTCTGTATAATTACATGCCAAAAGTGAATCTCAAGAACATTACAGAGAGGAAGCTCGGGAATATAAGTGGAACAGCCTCCAAAGTACATTGCAACCCTCGAACTCTGAAAATGAAAGGCAAAGCAAAGCAAGAATCGTGACATCCACGGAATCAAAACCCTAAAGGCACAACTCTGAAAACGGAAGGTGAATCAAGAAATGTGATAACCCCGGACCAAAACCCTAAAGACAGAATATTGATTAAATCATTTTTAATTTCGTTTTTATGGGGCAATAGCTGTAAATGGGAGGGGATACGTTTTGTCAGTTGAAAGCTGACCTTTAGACAGAATCTCATTCCGTCTCATCACAAGACGTTTTAATTCAATTCCTTGTCGTTTTCAACCAATGGCTGCAGCAGGGTCAATATGCTAATAAGAGCATTTCGCACCTCTGTCAGCGGGAGGTGAGAATGCTAAACACATCGGTCCCCCTCCCCTCGCAGGTTCCTTCCCGGGAAATTCCGTCAGTAGGGCCTATGCGGCAGACAGATATTTCGGGGGAATGTCCGCGATCAGCCAGGAATGGTGATCATTCGCGGCTGTATCACAGCGTATACGGGCCCGATAATCTTGCTTTTCCTGCAGTGCAAACTGTCAGTTTAGAATCAGTGTATCTAGATCAGTGTAGATGGAAATATGACTAATTTCAATAGCTTGAAAGATAATCAAAACTACAGTCATGGACACAAATATTGGCACCCCTGCACTTCTGTCAGATAATGTACCGATTCTCCCAGAAAAAAATCGCAATTACAAATGCTTTAGTATTCACATGTTGATTTCTATAAAAAAAAGCAGAGAAGAAAAGCCAAATCTGACATTATTCCACACAAATGTCCAAAAGTGGACTGGACAAAGTGATTGGCACCCTTTAAAAATTGTAAGAAATAATTGTATTTCAAGCATGTAATGCTCCTTTAATCTTTATTCAAACTCACCTGTGGCAAGCTACAGATGCTGGTAATATAGAAATCACATTTGCAACCAGTTAAAATGGAGCAAAGTTGACTCAACCTTTGTGTTGTGTGTCTGTGTATACCGCACCGAGCATGGACAAAAGACAGAAGAGCAAAGAATTGTCTGAGGATTTGAGAACCAAAAGTTTAGAAAAGCATGGGCAATCTCAAGGCTACAGGTCCATCTCCAGAGATCTTAATGCTCCTGTGTCCACTGTGAGCAGTGTCATCAAGAAGTTTACAGCCCATGGCATTGTCACTAACATCCCTGGATGTGGAAGGAAGAGAATAATTGATGAAAGAATGCAAGAAAATATTTTTTTGAATGGGGGATAAAAAACCTAGACATTCCAAATAAATTCAAGATACCCTGCAGACACAGGGTAAATCGGTGTCAGCTCGCACTATCCGTCGCCTTTTGAATGAAATGGGATTCTATGCTAGGACATCCAGGAGATCCAACTGCTGCTGACACAGAGACATAAAAAAGCCAGACTGGAGTTTACCTTAACCTTCCTGGGGAAGCCAAAAGCATTCTGGGAGAACGTCCTGTGGACAGATGAGACCAAAGTAGAGCTCTACTTTGGTAAAGCAGTTTACAGACAACGAGATGAGGCCTTTAAAGAAAAGAACACGGTCCCTACAGGCAAATATGGTGGAGCTGGACTGATGTTTTGGGGTTGCTTTGCTGCTTCTGGAACCCGATGCCTTGACTGTGTGCATGGCATCAGGAATTCTGAGGACTACCAAATCATTTTTGGGCGCAATGTAGGGCCCAGTGTCAGAAAGCTGGGTCTCCGTCAGAGGACATGGGTCTTCCAGCAGGACAATGACCCATAGCACACTTCAAAAAGCACCCAGAAATGGTTAAGACAAAGCACTGGAGACTGGAAAGTGTCCGAGATGAGTTCAGAACTTAATCCCATGGCACAACTGGGGCATGATCTCAAATCAGTAGTTGGGAGAAGGCACCCTTCAAATGTGAGACACCTGGAGCAGTTGGCAAAAGAAGAGTGGTCCAAAATTCTAGTAGAGAGGTGTAAGACATCTCATTCATGGTTACAGGAAGCAATTGATTCCAGATATTTTTATTTCTTTATTTTTAAGGGTGTTCTACCCATTATTACGTAAGTTGAGGGTGCCAATCATTTTGTCCAGTCCATTTTTGGAGTTTTTTGTGGAATAAAGTCAGATTAAAAATGTATTACCTGTCCGTGATAGTGTGTCTGATGGCAGCTTTCCTCTGTTACCATCAGAAGTAAACGCCACCGTCTCAGCTGTAGTGTTAGAGTGTGTCCAGCAGAGGGCAGTGAAACAGTGTCATCACTGTCAGCTGGGAGGGGAGATCCTGGTGCCTTTCCTTTCCTTTCCTTTCCTTTCCTTGAATTGAATTGGATAGAATTGGATAGAATTGAATTGAATTGAATTGAATTGAATTGAATTGAATTGAATTGAATTGAATTGAATTGAATTGAATTGAATTGAATTGAAAGCCTTTATTGTCATTGTGTATAGCCTTGCCAAGGCTGTCAGCACCCTGTCTCTTCTGCTTCATATGGTGTAAGGGTGTGGGAGAGAACACCAACTGCATCTTCCACCACCTGTGGAAGTTTCATTTTTAATGTAAAGGGCACTATGATTGTGTGTGTGTGTGCAAGGGAGAGAGAGAGAAAGAGAGAAAGAGAAAGAGACACTAACACTGACACATTGACCACACCGGACCTTTTATTGGCTTCATTCACAGTTTGCAAAAAGGTGATACTCGCATGCAACTAAGAGCAAAATGGACTACAAGTTAGTACAAAGTTTTGCTTGTTTCTTTTTTTTCTTCTAAGAAAGAGAAAATTATTTCTGATAATAAAAATGAAGAAAAGAATTTGTCAAAACATGACACCAACATGGACCTGCTGTGGAGGGGGTGGGGTGGTGAGTGGTTGGACTGAGGTGGGAAGGTGGGGTGTGGGTGTTGAAGGGCTGTTCTAGCATGAGGTCTCACACTGGAACTTGACTGGTTCATCTCTCTGAGGTTTGCATTTGGACTGGACCAAGTTTTGGTCTAGGTAGCGGCCCACTTCTGTTCCATTATAGTATCATGATAGGCTTCCCTATGAACTTTAACTTCTGACCCTTTAACCTGTTGCTGCCCTGACCTCAGCTAGCAGTCTAGACAAACTGCAGGATTGGAGAGAACCTGCAGCAGGCACAGAGCACAGGCAAATATGTCAGCTAGCATTATAGACAAGTAGGTGTGTGTGCGTGTGTTTCAGTGTGTGTATGTGTGTGTGTGTGTGTGTGTGTGTGTGTGTGTGTGTGTTTGTTTGTGTGTGTGTGTGTGTATGTGTGTGTGTGTGTGTGTGTGTGTGTATGTGTGTGTGTGTGTGTGTGTGTGTGTGTGTGTGTGTGTGTGTGTGTGTGTGTGTGTGAGTGTTTGCCTGTGTTTACGTTTGTGTGGCCATGCAGACAATTACAGCCGGAGTCATGAGTTGCTGTTGCCGCTGCTGGGCAGAGGGTGGATGTCTCCAACCACAGACAAATTGAGGCAAGACATCACCATGACAAATTGTGGCCAGGAACATCCCAGCAGGCACACTGAGTGCTGATTGGTGTGTCTGTGCTTGCAAACACTTGTCCTCTTTGTTCTCACCACGCTCGTAATGTTTGTTCAACTCGTGACACTTGAATTTTTAAAAAAAATAAAGATTGCTTAAGGCACAGAGTACAGAATCCTTTTCTGAAGATAAGTGGATGTGGATGTGCGTATGTTTTTTTTTTTTGCTGCATATATGTAAATATATGGACATCTGAAAATCACTTAGTTTGTACTTTTTACAGGAAAGGCAAATGGGGCATCACTTAACCCCCCCCTCCCCGCCCATCCTCCTCCCCCCCCCCCCCCCCCCCCCCCCTCCACACAGCATAATTGTGTCCTGACAACTCTACAGCCCAGAAAAACTAACATGAAATGAATAACAAGGATCTCAAAGAGGATTATTCCTGAAAATAGAAATCACAGAACATGGTGGGAACAAGGGGGGATGGCACTGTCACACAACAATGGGAGTTCTCATGTTAATCAAACAATTAACATTCAACAGTGGCATTTGCACAGGTCATCCCAGGATAACATGGAACTGACATTCCACCTTTTTTTGTGTCTGTGTTTGTGTTGCAAAGATCTGCTGGCTTTTGAATGGGATGTGATTAACAGCATTGTAGTTAATGGCACTTTTGGGGCTGAAGGCCTGAAATATTTTAAGAGTTACACTCAGGAAAAGGAATCCAATACTTGGTTTTGTCAAAATAAAATGAAATAAAAAATAAACAGACACAAATGACAGCGAAACTCATTTTTAAACATGGGTTAGATCAAAAGGGCATTTGGGGGCCAAACATTTGCCATGAAAAGTCGACGGAGATACAACAAAAAATGAAAATCGTTTGCAGCGAATCCTGCAAAGCAAAAAAAGACCTCAACTAAACATTCTTTTTTTCGCCCTCTACTACGTACTCTAATATGTTTACTCGGACATCATTAACACACAACAGTAATATATTTAAATACATCTGGCAGTCTCCGTTTGGTAAATTCTATCAGATCGGATCGCCTACATCTCTGCTTGTTGGGTATTTACATTTTTCCGTCTAAAATCTGAAATGGAACTCAGGCTCGGGCTCGCCATTGGAGCGGACAGTGGAGCGATGGAAGTCGGGTCTGATGCGTTGTTTTCTTTAGCGCTCGGCAAGGACGCCTAGTTCAGTCATGGCTGTTATTTTATTGTCTCTAGCTCAACAATACTTTGTGCTGATCGGGCGTGATCTTTATCATCAGCATGGCTGCCTGCACAGGGGAAGAGGAGAGCTAGGCCTGTGCTCGTGGCTATGGCTAACAAATTTAGCGACAAAAAATACTCAGAAGGGTCTTAGCCTTTTAAATGTCAAGATTCTCATGCTTGTGACTATAAAGCAAACAACATAGAATTCTGTAATATTTCGACCTGACATTAAGCAGTGGTCACCTTATATATATTTATATATTTATATATAAACTATCTGACATTAAGCAGTGGTCACCTTATATATATTTATATATTTATATATAAACTATCTGCCATGAGTCCATGTGCAATGAGTCCATTAATAGTTGTCTCACCTCACACATACAGAATAGAAATGCTTAAAGCCACGACACACACTCTGGCACATGTTCCATCTCACTGGAGATTGTGAAGCATGTGTGTGCATGAGTGTGTGTAGGTGTGTGGGTGTGTGTGTATGTGTGTGCGCGGGTGTGTGTGTGTGTGCTTCAGTGTTTGAGGTGATGTGATGTTGCCCTGACAGCGATGCAGAAAGAACCTGCATCAATAAAAACATCCCGTACAACATCCGGCTTCATGGCTAATCCAGAAGAATGTAAACATCAGAAGCGGCGGAATTTTTCTTCTCCTTTTTTTTTATCTCATATTATCGTTAAAACTCATGATAGAAAATGTGACTTTTAAAAACAGCATTTTATCCCCCTTGAATCGTAACTCCTGCCTCTCTCCCTCTCGCTTGCGCTCTCTCTCTCTCTCTGTCAGGTTGAAGCTTACTGAAAGAGCCTCTCTCTCTCTGTCAGGTTGAAGCTTACTGAAAGAGCCTCTCTCTTGCTTTAGTTAGTTTAGCGGTTTTTTTTGTCGGTTTGATAAAAACAGTAAAAAAAAAAATACTGCTGTATAAAAATGAACTCAAGTTGTTGCACAGCATTTTTTTGTTCTTCCTTAAACCTGTTTTTTTCTTTAGTATCCTTTTTTCCTCCCAATAACAAGCTGGTATTAAATGTCATCACAGAAGAGCTGGGGGGGTGGGGGGGGGGGGAGGGTTCGGGGGTGGGTGGTGGGTAGTGGGTGTTGGGGTGGGGGGTTCCGACTCTGCTGCAGCAGGGGCTCTGTGGCACAGGGTGGCATAGCAATGGGGTGGGGGTGGGGGAAATTTGGTTGTGAGGGGAGGTTGGTTGACGGGGTGCTGGTGGCGGTGGGGAGGGGGAAAGGGGGTGTTGGCGCTCAGGAGCGCGTTGCGTCGCTGCGCTGCGGAGCAGAGCGGGGAGGAGCGACTCATACGGTCAGGTCGTCGGAGCGTGCGCGGCTGCTCGCCCGACTAAGGCTGCTGAGGGGTCGCGTGTCCTCTATCGTATCCGTGGCCTCTGCATCCATCGGTGAATCCAGATCCTCCTCGTCCTGATTCGAAACTGACACCATCGCCGCCGCCGCGCCCCCAGTGGTTGCCGCATAGGAGGGCAATGTCTCGTCGTACACCTTGGACTCGTCCTCCGGCGGGGCGACAGCCTGCTGGTAGGGCAGCCGCCCGGCCTCCATGCCCACTTCCGTCAGCGGCAGGAAGTGGGCGGTGGCCTTGTCTTCCTCCAGCAGCTTGTAGCCCTTGGCCTTCTGCAGTGAGGACACGCCCACAGGCAGCCCCTTCTCCGGCGAGCCGCGGCCCTCCACCTGCGCCTGCGGAGGCTTCCGGAACACAAAGTGGATCTTCTTTAGGCCCAGGTGGCTGATCTCCACGAAGTTGAGGAAGAGTGAGACGCACGCCACGGCCAGCATAAAGATGATGAAGACCGTCTTCTCAGTGGGCCGAGACACAAAGCAGTCCACCGTGTTGGGGCAGGGCCAGCGGCTGCACTTGTACAGCGGCAGGATGCGGAAGCCGTACAGGAAATACTGGCCCACCACGAACCCCACCTCGAAGAGCGTCTTGAAGATGATGTGGCAGATGTAGGTCCTCAGCAGGGTCCCCTCCAGGCGGAACTTCTTGCTGCCCTTGGTGCTAGTCTCCTTGGTGGTGCGGACACTGCCCTGGTCAGGCGCCAGGGGCAGCCGCTCCTCATTGGCCTCCTGCTGGCGGCTGAGCTCGGCCTCCTCGCGCTCCTTGCGCTTCTCCTCCATGTGCACGTGGTGCACGGCATGGCCCACGTACACTAGCGACGGCGTCGACACGAAGATGATCTGCAGCACCCACAGGCGGATGTGCGAGATGGGGAAGGCCTCGTCGTAGCAGACGTTCTCACAACCAGGCTGCTGCGTGTTGCACACGTAATCCGACTGCTCGTCGCCCCACACGAACTCCGCCGCCGTGCCCAGGATGAGGATGCGGAAGATGAAGAGAACGGTGAGCCACACCCGACCAATAACCGTCGAGTGCTCGTTAACTTCCTCTAAAATGTTGCCCAAGAAGCTCCAGTCCCCCATAATGGCTCAGCACTGTGACAGAGGAGAGCAGAGTGGCTAGTTAGAGCTGCGGTGCAATAGCGTGTGTTAGCAAACAGCGGCAGCACACCACAAGAGCAGTGAGCTGAACATTAGGGTCATCATTACAGCAAAGCAAACTGGCATTAAAACCCTTCGGTTCCATCAAAACAGCCAAATTACTGAATAGTTACGGCTGATCAACAGCTCCAGCTATTTCCAAGAGGCAAGGATGCAATATGTTAAATTTAAAAAGTACATAAAATATTTAACAGCATTGTAAAGAAGATCATTTTAAACTTCTAGTTTAGGTTGTGTTTTGCAGGAATAGAGAGATTGTTTGAGCCAGTCGATAACATTAGGACAGAGAGCGAAAGCATGGCTGTATGCCTCTCCCTACACCCAAGTGACAATGGAAAAGCATCCATCAGGAAAAACTCGAAAACAAAACAGAATAAAAAGAAAAAGACAAAAAGCAACAACCTGCAAAACCACCCAAATGCAACAACTCCTCTTGTTTAGACGCTCTCCCTCTTGGTGTCAAAAAATCAACCTGAAAAAAGTGTTTTTTTCTCTCTTCACATTAAAAAGAGTCAAATGAAATGGGCAACTTGCCACAGTAGAAAGATCCAGCGCAGTAATTGCGTGTGTGTCCTCGCCTCCTGGCACCAGCAGTGTGAGATGAACTTTTTCCCTGCGGGGTCCTAACCTAAGGCCCAGCCCAACTTGTCGCCCCAGTGAGCAGCGGTGAGTGGATCAGCTCTGATGGTTGGTTTTTAGTTTGCTGCAACATTTAAGCTGGGAGCCAGACAGCCTTTATTCTAGCCAGCGATGAGCGGTGACGCAGGAGACAATAGAGGTCCGTGCACACAGACACACAGAAGCTGCAGCAGCGTATGTGACAGTGCCACTGGGAAACGCCAAACCAACCCCAATGCTGCAGGTATGCTACCAGTGCTTTCAATGTTAAAACAGCAAGGCCTGAATTTAGGGATGAAAGCGTTGGGAATTTTAGAGCATTGGGTGACATGCGAAAATGTTCGAAAAAAAATCTAAATTCAGTCATATTTTACCAGAGTCCATTTTGCGCACTCTGGCCTACATACACACACCCATTACACCCAGGAGTGAGATTGAGTAATGCTAAATGTTTTCCAAAAGCAGTCTACAAACATAAAACCCTACGCAAAAATCAGCCTGTGGACCTGCATTCATTCATCAAGAGCAATTTAAACGCAAACTGCCGGCTGCAGCACAGTGAGGTTTTCCTGGTGTGGTGGGGTTGGGGTGTGGGATGGTAGAGAGGGGCGCATCACAACACAGGCCCATGAATGGCTCTAAAGCGCCGGAACAACAACACCCATGAGTCCCACTGCCGTTTGAAAAGAAAGAGCACCATGTCTCGGGCTGGTCCGTACTGTAAAATGCCCAATCATGTGGTAGACAGAAGTCATGGGATGTGGTCGAGGGGGTGGCCGTGGAAGTATAGCAAGGGACTAGAACACCACAGCCATGGGTTGAAGCCCATGGAGCACACGTATATGATACATATAGATAAGAAATGTATATGTCTGGTCAAAACTGTGAGGTGCTTTAGATAAAAGTTTCTTCTGGATGGCTGAATGTACGTGTAACGTAAATGAAAGAATTCTAAATCTGAATGGAAATAGAACAGCCATCCGTCCACAAATCCTGAGGGAAATTGACAGATTTGGATCGGTGAAGATACACATTATCAGAGAAATAAACTATTATGAGGAAAGCAAACGCCTTCAAAATATTATTCTGTTCAGTGGCTGCCTAACCCAGACACTGTTTCCGTGGAAGCCACCATGGCAAGTTTTTTTTTTTTTTGCCTGTTCCCCTCGAGACTAAACTGTTGTGCCATTCTGTGAGGGCTATGTTTACGTTCCCACTCCGAATCTCTACGCAGTCCCACGACTGTTATTCAAACAGAAGGAGTTTATCAAGATCCCATGAACCCAAGGTCACATGTATACATAAATAGCCGTCTAAGCCAATTTCTCTGTGACACTAGTGGGGAAACTGACCATGGCTAAGACACGTGAGAGTAAAAGACACAACACCAGGCATGGGTCCTGGTTAATGAGCAACTTCAGCCATCATCAGCAAACAGGGCCACATCCAACCCACTTTAGCCATCAGCTGATGCAGAGAAAAGCCATGGCCGGAACACTGTCTGATCCAATCAGAGAACGCAGAGTGAGATGATATCATTAAGCTTTGCTTTATAATTGGCCGATAGAAAGCAAATGTGTAGGGATGGGTGGGGCTTAAAAGGAATTCCACAAATGAGGGAAGGCAGAGGACATCGTCTGAGTATCAGCATTGATATCAGCATCACTCACTCATACACGCTCTTATCAAATCATAAACACTCACATCAAATCATACACACTTACACACTCATATCAACTCATACAACTCATACACACTCATATCCAATCAGCAACAAAGAAGTGTGAGATTTCTGCACTTTTACATACATCTTCTTGCGTTATATTGTGTATATATTGTGTGTGTGTGTGTGTGTGTGTGTGTGTGTGTGTGTGTGTATGTGTGTTTATGTGTGTGTGTGTGTGTGTGTGTGTGTGTGTGTGTGTGTGTGTGTGTGTATTTGTACATGTGTGATGCATGAGTGTCGGCGTCAGTATTGACTACAGTTCTGCAGTGCAGCATGATAGCCAGAGCCTGATTTACAGAATTAAAGAAAACTTAAACACTCAAATATCTCATAAACACTCAAAGATCATTTAAACACTCAAAGATCTCCTATCGTAAAAGACTGTAATTAAAATAATAGGTATGAGATGTGGAATCAGAGCATTGATTAGACAATGTCTTTGTGTGTGTGTGTGTATGACGAGACTGTCAGCAAGGAAGGGGTCTCTGTGTGTGTGTGTGTGTGTGTGTGTGTGTGTGTGTGTGAGAGAGAGAGAGAGAGAGAGAGCGTGGGGTCGGGGAGGGCAGAGCAGAGGGCAGCCTAGTGGAGGAGTAAGAGCTGCCCTTTCTACTGCCCAACTAAAAACATCCCATCAGCAGATTAGCAACACGCAATCACCATGGAGCTGGGGTGGTCATGCCATCAGCCCACAGCACATCGACTATCACACCTCAACCACCACTCTTCATTCCACTAGTATTTCCATTCACACGCACGCAGGAAATCAAAACATAAAGAGGCCACTACTCTTAAATAATCCCGCTAACATGCTAGATATGGCTAGGTCACATTTACCGCACTGATGTATTTCTGTGATACGTTTGTTTCCATGTCCTGTGCACATATTTCTGTGTTAAGTGTGGTCAGGTCAGCATATGCGAATGACCAGTATAATTCACACTGGTACGTCCATGTCAAGCATAACTATGGTATATTTATGGGGACCTCTACGTGTTAAGTGTATTAAGTGTGCTAAGTGTATTAAGTGTGCTAAGTAGTGCCGTCAAAAAAGTGGGTTGGGCGCTCGCTTTAAAGGCACTACTTGTTGATATTGCGGCGCTGGCGCGCTAAGCCGCGGGGTGCAGATCTGAATGGCGCAGGGATTTGCCACAAAGGCATGATGTCATGGTGGAGTGCGCGGTGGCTATTGAGCGCACCCGCTGAGGCGTGAGGGCGCGGAGCAGCGGCCGGCCGACGCAGATCAGCAGTGGCCCGCAAACAAAAGTATCTTCCCCCGATCTGCCTACACGCAGTCGCCCCCCAACACCACACGTTTCCTGCTCCTGACGCCCTGTTTAGCTGACAGCCCAAAAACACATAGGGCAGCAGCAAGCATGGCCACGAACCCACAGCATAGGGAAGACAGCACACAGTGTCAGAGACAGAGAGAGAGAGATAGACAGAGAGAAAGAGGGAAAGAAAAAGAGAGAAAAGGTTAGAAGAGAGGAACAGTCCTAAAGCGATGCAGTGAGCAGGAGAGGAGCGACCATGTGAAGCCATAGTGGAGGCCAGGGACTCTAATAGGAGAGAGGGAAGAGTAATCGAGAGTAGAGATAAAAAGAGAGAAAGTGAGTGGAAGAGTGAGAGTAACATCAATAAAAGGCCAAGGAAGAGGAGAGGGATGTGAGGCGGGAACCATTGATGGAGGGATAGGTAGAGCGAGGGAAAAAAATGGATTAGTGGGATGGAGAGGGTAGGTAGCGTGAGAATAGAATTCATGGAATGACAGAGAGGGGAAATGAAATAAACAGAAAGAAAGAATGGAAGAGAGAGAAGGGCGGAGAAAGAAAGGGAAGGAGAATGCTTCCAAATGTTTCAAAATATGTTTGACATGTTATGACAAGAGGCCTTGTTATTGTCTAGGTGAAATATGCTATATTACTACACTCAAAACAAAGTCCAGTCGTACCCCTCCTCTCCTTGAGTATTAACTGATTACGTGTCTATGTGATTCATCCCAAGTTACTTCTATAGAAATTGGTAATATTGTTATATTTGCATTATACAGATATAATGTAACAAATGTTTAATAATATAGTGATTTATCTAATAAATGTTTCTATACATTTTTCCGAAACTATTGTCTCGAGACACATTTGAAACATTTTTATTCTCTTGCAGTTTTGTTCTCAAGTAATACAAGTGAACTCAAAACAAAGCCAAAAGTGAAAGTAAATTCTGACTAGATTACACTCCATGAGAGAAATATCAACTACATATATCCTATCCTACCATAACAGGTGACATTTTGTCTGACATCCCCCCTTCCCACCCCCAGGTTTATATGTCTGAACATTCAAAATGTGGGATTGGCTTTACTCTTGACTCTGACACATGGTTATTGTATATCATTATAGATGTATTATAGAATTATTATAGATATATTATATATATTATCATTGACAATGTACAAATCTGTGGAGCCATTTGCTTTCTCACTAACTCTTTAGTTCATCTAAAGTTCATTTAACTTCTCAAATGCTTCATGACACAATGCTTCAAGTACAAGGAAACACTTCACATCCAAAGGATTATTAGGTAGACGCTGTAGTTATTAGGGTAGATTTGCGTATGCATTTAGGAACGATATCATTCAAATACTTTGACGGAATCAAGGGAGTGCATTCCGATTAAGCACCGCTTATTCAACACGGAGCATGACATGAAGGAGAGGCATGTTTTTTTAAGAGCAATCACACTGACCTAAAGTATATTTCAAGGAAGATTTCTTAATGTCTCACGAGGGAAATGAGGGGGAAAAAAGGTGAAGGAATTCCAGCATGATACTGATGACAGTGGCGTCCCTCTGGGCTTCTCCAGTCCTAATCCCATTAATCTCAATTCCAGCCGTGTGCTTTTGATGCTCGCAGGGTGGCTCCCTCTCTTCTCTGTGCCCCCCGCATGCCGGGGATGCCAGCCACAATAAGGAGGATTTAGCCGATTCACTCGACTCCCATCCCATGGAAGAGTGGGAACACTGGACTAGCTGGAGGGAGCAGTAGCCACAGCACGTATTGTGTGACTGTGTGTGAGAGTGTGAGTGTGTGTGTGTGTGTGTGTGTGTGTGTGTGTGTGTGTGTGTGTGTGTGTGTGTGGTGTGTGTGTGTTTGTGTGTTTGTGTGTGTGTGTGTGTGTGTGTGTGTGTGTGTGTGTGTGTGTGTGTGTGTGTGTGTGTGTGTGTGTGTGTGTGTGTGTGCGCGAGGGAGGGAGAGAGACAGTTCCATACTCTACCCTATAAGCTACTCCTTGATGTTCCTTTTATTTCCACGTACTGTATTTCCAGAACACACTCTTAATGAGTAGATGTTGGACATTATATGTAATCACATATTAAAAGTATGGTGTAACACCTTTGTACCGCATATTCATGACTGAAGACTGTGGTGAAGAGCTTCTGCCTGTGTGTGGTAACTCCCCAAGGCTGGGACTAGCTCCTATAGCTCCATCAAATCTCTAAGTGTCTTTTTCCCCACGTCAAGGAGGATTGCAGAGGCACTCCATATTGTGTGGGAAAGCAGGCGCACCCGGATGAGAAATGCCAGTCTCAGTCACCTGGCGCCAGGACAAGCAGCCTGGCACGTCTGGCCGGTGGTGCTTCTCATTCTCATGCCTCATCCATGCGGGACAATGTTTGGCCTGTTCTTGTAGGGCACATTTTTGGCTCCTGCTTTTTCAGCACAGGATTTCCTTTTCCCCCCACTGGCTTCGACACAAAATCTGAGACCTGCTACTTCTTTCACCACCACATAAATGTCCTGCTCCCACTCCTTTCCCCCCGCTGTCTGTATTTATATTCACTTCATAAATAATTGATTTAATTGATAATAATGTGGGACATTCTCAGGACGTGACATGGTTGTCTGATGTGGCTGTTACGGTGATCCAGGTACACACCAAAAACAATGGGGCAGAACCCCACAATCTACACAAGCAAGAGACCAGAAGTGAATGTGTATCACTGCCAAAGACAATGAGGTGTGTGCATGTGTTTAACCTGTGATATAAGTGTTCCTGAACAGTGAGTGTGTGCATGTGTTTAACCTGTGATATTAGTGTTCCTTAACAGTGAGTGTGTGCATGTGTTTAACCTGTGATATTAGTGTTCCTTAACAGTGAGTGTGTGCATGTGTTTAACCTGTGCTATTAGTGTTCCTTAACAGTGAGTGTGTGCATGTGTTTAACCTGTGATATTAGTGTTCCTTAACAGTG
>NC_137922.1:15071161-15083661 GCF_963457725.1 Sprattus sprattus | reverse complement strand
ACTGCCTGACTGGCCTCCCTGGCCTCCTTATTCTTAAGCAGTCCCTCTGCGTCTCGTTCTCTCTTTCTCTCTCGCTCTCTCTCTCTTTCTCTCTCTCTTTTACTCTCTCTCTGTATGTCTCTCTCTCTCTCGCACACACAAACACACACTCACACAAACACACCAAATATTTTCACACACACACATAACACAACTAGTTGTGAGTGGAACTGAACCTCAGGCCTCAGATCTCCTTGATGATGGAGTGCAGCAGGCTTGTCGGTGTAGCTGGTGGGTCAGGTGAAGGGCTCAAAGATCAGGTTTGGGTGGGGCTTACGTAATTTGACATGTTTTGATATAGTCCTGTGTGGGTTCATGATAAAAATGTTTCCTGTGACATTCGCATTGTCTCAATTCCTGTCCACTTATCCTAACTACTTTGGCCACTCAATCACACACACACACACACACACACACACACACACACACACACACACACACGCACACACACACAACATCGTCTTTCCAACACATATACTTAGACTACACAATTCATACACCACTTCCCTATCTTACATGGGAAGACCCCATTATTCAGATAGAAAGTTCAAGTGATAAAGAGGGGAAACACATGACCTCATCCCGTAGCCCTTTGCCTTAAACTCTTTTTTCACTTTCTCTCTCTCTCTCTCTCTCTCTCTCTCGCTCTCTCTCTCTCTCTGTTTATATGTGCAAATGCGTGTGTGTGTGTGTGTGTGTGTGTGTGTGAGAGAGAGAGTGAGAGATAGAACAAGTGTGAGTGTGTGTGTGTGTACAATGGATCTGCATGTGTGACAGTCTGTGTGCCTTGTGTATGTATGAGAATGGATATGTGTATATTATAAGTCTGTGTGTGTATGAGTCTGTGTATATTATGAGTCTGTGTGTTTGTCTGCGTATGAGTATGGATATGTGTATACTCATGCATGTGTGTGTATGAGTATGTGCATATTATGAGTCTGTGTGCCTTGTGTGTGTATGAGTATGGATATATGTATACTCATGAGTGTGTGTGTATGAGTATGAGTATATTATGAGTCTGTGTCTTGTGTGTGTATGAGTATGGATATATGTATACTCATGAGTGTGTGTGTATGAGTATGAGTATATTATGAGTCTGTGTGCCTTGTGTGTGTATGAGTATGGATATGTGTATACTCATGAGTGTGTGTGTATGAGTATGAGTATATTATGAGTCTGTGTGCCTTGTGTGTGTATGATTATGGATATGTGTATACTCATGAGTGTGTGTGTGTATGAGTATGAGTATATTATGAGTCTGTGGGCTCATGAGGCTTTAAAAGCCCTCACATAACAAACTGTGTCTCTTTTTATGGAGAGTCCTCCCACTTGTTTACACCAGAGTTAGTTATTCTTTAAATTTGTTCTTCAGGACGGGGAGCCTCTCACAGAATTTCTGTCTCACTCTATGGTACCCAAAAATACCTTTGATGGGAGGGGTCAAAGTTCAATCTCTCTGTTGTCTTAGGCCTGCTCACCTCTGACCAGAGCCAAGTGATCAAGTCAGCTCTTTTTGTAATTTGTGCACACAGGGGAAACACAATTTCGTTTCACTTGGACCACAGTGAAACACAGAACATGAAACACACAATAAATATAAAATGTGCTTAATAGTGAATAATGTGACTCCATGGAACATTCCAGAACATGAGCGGACTGAGAGTGTAAGAGACCGATATGTGTGGATTTCAGTTATTCTCTCTTGTTGAGGTGACTCTGTTCCCTGGCCCTGTCCCGATCCCAGAAGCAAGAGAGATAAATGCAGGAATGTGTTTTTTTTTGTCTCTCTTGTGTGTAAATTTAGACAAGACTTCCTCACGACTACTGCCCATTTCCCAGCGTCACCGCCGGCAACGCTGTGGGAAAGGTTTATAACCCTGAGTAAACGACTCAAAGTCACACACACACACACATACGAATACCCACCTCTCTTTCTCTCTTTCTCTCTCTCGCTCTCTCTGGGACACACACACACACACACACACACACACATGCACACAGGGGTCAATGTCAATACTTGGAGTTATTAATATATGCTTGTGACATGCCAGCGATCCATTCCCATGCATGCCAAAGTAGTGCAACTGCTCTCCAAGTCTGAAGGCGTGGTTTCCTTTAATAGTGGTTGGGTAGTCCATTATACTGTCATCTAACAGATAGGGAAAGGGAACTAAACTCCAGTGAACTTACTGTGTTCATTATTTTCAATAATAGGGGACATTGACTGAAGGATCTATTGATACCCGTGGACATACATTCTATAAATGTTCTATAAATTACTGCGTCATTTCCTGTCAGCTTCTACATATTTCTGCCTGTGTAAACCTGCAAAGCTTAACAATTTGTCAGCATCTGTTGTGTAATGATCCCCTGAAAAAGAAGGGTATGAAGTAAGCAAATGAGCTTACCAACCTATTTTTTTACTAGCCTTCTGCTGAATGCTTAACATCACATATAGGGACATATAGACTTCCTGAAACAAAAGTTATTGACTTACAAATTATAAAGATCCAGAAAAGTCTTTTGCGGAGACATGACATATGTTACACACATCATGAGGGTATTGGCAAGCCATGGCACAAAGGTCCTGATGGAGGACTCAAGACAGCCCATTTAAATGGGAGGACACTGATACATTAAATATATCACTTCTTGCTGTTTTAAAAAATAGCAGGTAATAAATATGTGTAAAGGGACATATTTTGTGACACCATTCTTCCGTCCCCTGCAGGCTCCCTCTAGTGGTCGATCTGGAGCATGGCAGACTGGAGCCTTCTTGGTAACTTCCTGGATGAAGTGCATGAGCACTCCACATCGGTGGGCAAGGTGTGGCTGACGGTGCTGTTTATCTTCCGCATCCTGGTGCTGGGCACGGCGGCTGAGTCAAGCTGGCTGGACGAGCAGGAAGACTTCATGTGCGACACGCAGCAGCCCGGCTGCGAGAACGTCTGCTACGACCACGCCTTCCCCATCGCGCACATCCGGTACTGGGTGCTCCAGATCGTCTTCGTTTCCACGCCCTCGCTGGTCTACATGGGCCATGCCATGCACACGGTCCGCATGGAGGAGAAGAAAAGGAGGAAAGAACAGGAGGACCAGGGAGGAGGTGAGGGAGGAGGAGGAGGAGAGGAGAAGAAGTACCCGCAGGAGGAAGAGAGGGATTGTGGGAAGGGCCACGAGGGTCCTGCAAAGATCCGCCTGAAGGGGGCGCTGCTGCGGACCTACATCCTGAGCATCCTGGTGCGGTTGGTGATGGAGGTGATGTTCATCGTGGTGCAGTACCTCATCTACGGAATCTTCCTGACTCCACGCTTCCTGTGTGAAGCCAAACCATGCCCACACATGGTGGACTGCTACATCTCGCGGCCCACCGAGAAGAACATCTTCATCGTGTTCATGCTGGCCGTGGGGGTCCTCTCTCTGCTGCTCAGTGTAATCGAGCTCTACCACCTGGCCTGGAAGCAGTGCAGACGCTACATGAAGAGGTACGAGGCCAATCGACAACTGCAACAGCAGGAAGAGCTGCGACCTTTGACCCCGTCTACTATTACCGCCACCTCCCCAGAGAAACCCCACCGTGCCCTGCCGCTGCCACCCTGCTCGCCCCCGCCCGACTTCAGCCAATGCATGCCCCCGCCGTCACCCGTCCACGCCCACAGCCACGCCCCCAGCTGCCCCTCCTACAGCGACCGGCTGGCCAATCAGCAGAACTCCGTCAACATGGCCGCTGAGCGTCACCGTGTTCTGGACACCGGGGAGGACTTCCTGGGGAGGCAGGTCTTCCTGACGGCAACAACAACAGCTCCGCCTCCGTCAGAGGAGGGCGGGGCCTGTCCCCAGGTGATGACCAATGGTTTCCTGAAGGACAAGCGGCGGCTTAGCAAGACCAGCGGGGCCAGCATGCGAATGCGTCCAGACGACATCGCTGTGTAAGGCTTGCGGTAGGCCAGCCCCAGAGGGCCAAGTCTTTTCCCCCAACCCACCCCCTGGTGCACTCTAGCTTGCTGTTGGTCACTGTACTGGCAAGGGACAGCAGAGAAAATATGGTTTGAATGAATATGAAGCAACAGCTTAGATCTGTTGCCCAGAGCTCAAATAGGAGCCAAAATGGAGGAAAGCACACGTCCCTTTCTGAGGGACAACTTAAGTAACGCAATGACAGGATCAGTAAAAGATTTTGCACTACACAGGATCGGTTCATTTAGCTGATTACACACGCTTTCCACACAGAGAGCTCTAGTTAAATGCGTCTGAAGAGCAGCTTGTGTTCTGCTGATGTCTTCTGAGCCCTTGATGGATTGACAAGACAACTGCATCTTCTCACTGTCCTGCTTCCGCAGAAGGCATGGAGATGAAGATAGATGCATGTAGACAACAGCTGTGGCTGTTATTACTTCTTATTTTTGACCTCATAGCCACCCAATCTCTCTCTCTCTCACACACACACACACACACACACACACACACACACACACACACACACACACACACACACACAAAGACAGCACTGATCCCTCCTACAGAAATTTCTCACTTGCACTTCAGGGTCACTTGCACTTAGAATTGACTGAGGGCAATGGAATTTATATCAGTGTCTACGTAAAATGAACTCTAGAACACTAAGTGACTGACACACACACACACACACATACACACACACACACACACACACACATTCAAATGCACACAGGCACTCATAATACAAATATATAAATAAACAGACACAAACACACACACACACATATGCTCCGTACACAAAGAGTAACAGCCAGTGAGGTCTCTCTAGCAGCTGTAAATTGACCCTGAGGCCTTGAAGGTGCTGAATGTGTGATGTGATAATCTTCCCCTGCGGACAGACGAGACACCTGACCCGTCACTTCTACTAGCAGTCTGTCAACACACTACAGGACCTTCACATGTGTCCAGAAAGGAGACAGGGGTGGACTGTCAAGGGGTAGAGGCCTGTCTTGACTTATAAACACACACCTGAAGTTCATGGAGAGTAGCTTCAGGTTACACATGAGGTCAACATGGCTGTGTGTCTGGAAAAGACACTAGAACTTCTGGGAAACAGGGGATTTTTAAATAAAATGTTGATGTCATCAAACAGATGTTTTTTTGTCCCTTTGAGGGAAAATCAGATGAATTTCATAGCAGTGTCAGCTTGTTCAGCGAAAAAATTGCTCTGAACTTGTGTTACTTGAATGCGGCACATCTTCTACAGGAAATACACAAGCAGTCTGCTTTCCCTGCACCTTGACAAAGCTAAGAGTTTTCACATTGATTCTGTGCTCCATCTGCGGCATGCCAACTTTCATATCGTTGCTCCTCCTGTGATCAGCTACTACCACAAGGGGGCGCTCATCTCCTCTTCCACCACCTCCCCAAAAGCACTCTCGAGCAGAATGGGCTCGCTCCTACAGAAACTCCTAACATACCAGAGGTTGTCCTTCTGAAGAATGCTGGTGACAGGTCAGCTGCGCTTCCCATGGCTAATATTAGGTATCTCTGGTCTCCAGTCAAGAGCTCTGTAGACACATTGGGATATATTTAGCAGATTGCAACATTTATGACCAGGGAGAAGTTCGGAAACTTTGAACAGAGGGATGAGGGGTTATGGATGGGAGGAGGGGTAAGACGAACACTTTTCACGAACATGCAACTTTCTCCAGACAGCTGGACATGGAATTCCTTAGCAGCTGGGGTGTGGATGGGTTGGACGGAGACCTGCACGTGTCAATCACACTATGTTTCCTCAGGGCATGACTGTTTATAGGGGACTCTTTCGGATGCAGGGTGTATTCAACAAACCAGGGCTTTCTGAGGGAATGCTGCTCTAAACCCAGTACCATTACTGCACCTGCCTAGAATTTGTTGTCACTGACCCTTCACTGTTTGTGTAGTGTATCATGTTGTCACTATCTGTTTGTGAACCACCAAACTATATATTCAGATGAACCTTAAATTCGTTCATTCACTTTATCCTTCGTAATCCACTGCTAATGTGTGTATATCAGAGATAGATCAATGGTCTGTATGGGTCTTTCTTGTTTAATTAAATTTCTGTTATTATGGTAGATTTCTGGCACAATAAACGTCTCATCAAAAAATGTAACACATTATTTACTTATCAGGAAAGAATTTGACAGCACAAGTCATGTCACATTAGATGAGTAGTTACAACAATTATGGAACATGGTGTCACGTTAGATTTTCACCTGCAGGGGGAGATGTGGCTCTTTGAGCAGCAAAGAAATGACTCAACATGGCACTTTATACCAAACAATAGATTTTATTTGTCTTCCAACACCACTGCCGGCCCCAGGAAGTGGTTCTGTACCAAATTTTTGTGAAGTTACACACGATGACTTTAAACCACAGGGACAGAAATATGGAGACGACCTATCAGCCTCTTTTATTATTACCATCATATTGGTTTTCTACAAAACTCTCAGCAACTGATACATTAATCGTCTGTCGCTAGACGCAGCGATATCGAGCTTCCTCCAAAAAACTGTCAGAGGGAATTGCTTTGCGTTTGCTTGGTCCATAATGGTGTCTGTAGTAACGTGGCAGAGGAGGTCAAGTGTAAGGGGTAGGTTGGTAAGTTCAGAGTGAGAGGGTTCTCTGAGTTTCCATGACGATGTCAACCACCACCAACCAACCAGCCCACACCCCACCCCCACCCCTTCCCCCAAGCTTGACCCAGTCAATCACGTCAAGTGGGACAGCATCATTACTTAGCCGGGAGACCTCGTCTCCCCCTGACGCACGCTGACTCTTCACCAAAAGAAGTGTTTCTTTATGATACAAAACAAAGGAAAAAAGAAAAAAACACTTTCTCGTTCTTTACAGTTAATTAATGTTTGTGCTTTGTTTCTCGATAATACTAGCATCTGTATGAGGTCTTGGTTTGGTTTATCATACAACGGAGTAACAAAGGAAACAACATTTAAAAGAGTCTTTTTTCAACAATGCACAGTATTTAGTAACAGGCCGGGCAGCACTGCCTCACCCAGATTTATACACACACACGAGACACACACCGGAAAACAAAAGGACCTAGAGAATCACTGGTAAAATCCCTTTTACAACATGAGTACAGCACACACACACACTTGCACTCACACTCACATACAATACACAAACACACATTCACACACACACACACACATACATACACACACACACACACAGCTTTAGTCTCCTCTGAAAGGAGGTCACGGGGTGCGATGTAAACATACAGCCAAACACGCTGCAACTCCTAAGAAGAAGTTCCTTGACTTAAGTCTGTCTTTGTATGTATGTATGTATGTATGTATGTATGTATGCAAATTCTCCTTGTTAAACCCAACAGTCTGTCTTCATATTTGTTCTCTCTTGTAGTTCCTACGTTTGTTCCAGAACCTATCCGACTAGTGTTTCCACTCTCTGGTCCAAACTGTCCTCAATGATAGGAGTTCTTCCAAATGCTCTCAGGCCTGGTTCTGACCCCCTAAGGTTCATGTTCATGTTCAAGGGACACTGAGTTCCCTTGTTTGGGAACCTCTGAGAAGTTGGCACATGTGAATCTGTGTGCGAGTGTGCATGACCCAATTTCTCACCACCACTTCGACCACTGTGTGTGAAGCTCAGTCCCAATCTACACACACACACAAACACACACACACACACACACACCCACAGCATCACAGACACACATGTAGGAAAATTCAAAGAGTGAAAACTCCTTCTTCGATCTCTGATTTCCAACTTCACAGGTTAAGTGTTTGTTTCCAGAACTCAGAACATCATATTCCCAGGATTCCCGGGGCCGGGGTTAAAGTTCATGCCCATATCCCCAGGGTGGCCCCGTGGCCTCATCTGGGGCATCATCATAGTCTGCTGGGGGCCCCCCATCCCCTGTAGTGACATCATCATGTTGGGGGACCCTCCGGGGCCTGGGTGGTTGTACATGGGACCCCGCTCTTTCCCCTGCATCATGCCGGGGCCTCCCATCATGGCTTGCTGCTGGCCAGGCGACAGCATCCTATGCTGTGGCCCCCCCATGCCACCTTGTGGCCCCACCATGCCACCCTGCGGGCCCACCATACCACCAGGGCCCATGAACCCCTGTGGCCGCATGCCTCCGTGGCCCCCACCACCCATGGGCATGTCCTGGGGTCCCATGGGTCCATGCCCCCCCATCATGCGGGGACTCCCATCCCCCATCATGGCCTGCATCTGGGGAGGGAACCCTTGCGGCCCTCCATGGTGCGGAGGCGGCTTCCCGTCGCCTCCCCCGCGGGGGAAGTAGGATAGCGTCTGGCTGGGCTTATCGGACGGCATGATACGTGACAAGTCGAACTCTGGGATCCCCGAGGCTCCCTGGCGCATCACTTCCTGGAGGTCAGGGTCGAATACACCACCCATCCCGCCGTACTCTGGACCCCCACCTCCAGGTTTGCACATGCCCGGTTCGGGGCCTCCTCCTGGGCCCATCCTGCCCATAGGGCCCCCCTCCCCAGGGAAACCCATCCCAGGGGGAAAGCCCTGGGGCCCAGGGCCATTATGGGGGTATGGGCCCTGCTGCGGGGGTGACTGTCCGGGAGGGTAGCCGCGGTGTGGCGGTAATCCCATACGCCCCTGACCCATCATGCCAGGGTCCTGGTGCTGGGGGGGCATCATCATGCCCTGTGGCATCATCCCTCCTGGACCCATGTTTCCTGGGTGAGGGGGCATGCCGGGTCCCATGGAGCCAGGGGAGGGCATCTGGTTGGACATCTGGCTGGGCATGCCGTGGGGTAGCGGCTGGGCGCCCATGGGGTTCATGCCCATAGGGCTGAGCGCGGACATGGGGCCGGACGAGCCTGGCCCCATCATGCGCGGGTGGCCCGGGTGCTGGTTCATCCCCATTCCTCCAGGAGAGAGAGAGAGAAAAAGAGAGAGAGAGAGAGAGAGAGAGAGAGAGAGAGAGAGAGAGAGAGAGAGAGAGAGAAAGAGAGAGCGAGAGATAGAGTCAGACACATATCATAGCTTAAATACATTAGTGCAAACACCACACACCGTACCACACTTTACATCCCTTCCTCAAATGTCTCAGTCTCCATACTACGGCAGTCACATGAAGTGCATTCTCTAGGAGTGAATGAAAAAGTTTCTGAGGTGCATTAATGCATAGGGGAAAACATATATTCATGTTTCTATAACCACTACATGTTATAATGATAATAATAACTATAATACCTTTGACTCATAAAGTGCTTTTCTAAGTACCCAAAGACACTTGTGAGTCTCAATCTATGTGTGATTGTGTGTGTGTGTTCTCACCAGCCATGCCATTATTGTTGTTGGGCAGATTGGGTGACCGTGCGGGCGGTGAATCGTCATCTGAACTGGCGACAGTCTTGATGGCGTCGTGGTAAAGGGGTGTGGAGCTGGGCATGGCAAACTTTGACATTCGTGACATCATGATGGACAGGGGATTCTGGGATAGTGTGGGCTCCGCTGGCATGCTATAGGGACCGCTGGATGGCGGTTGATTGGACGAGCTGCTGGAGGGCGGAGCAGAGGAGGGGCCGCCTGTGGAGAGGGAAAAGGAGAAGACAGAAGACATGAGCAGAAATGTAAACAACACATTATTTAAGTGCAGTCCCTTGTTCATCTAATGACAAAACTGTGAAGCATCCCTTTCACACACATGCTGAGTTTCTGTGACTCCAGGGAACCTAAACGATATCACGCCACACTTAGCCTCAGTCTTGCTTTGTGATTGGCTGACAAGTTTTCTTATGAATGCCCTCATCTCATGATGAGGACATTCTGACCATATATATCAGTAAAAACAGGAGAAGCTCATGCAACCATTTGAATAATGACCTGTGCCATCTAAACCATAAGCCTTACAACACTCACTCGCTCCCTCACCTGGCTCAGAGCCGCTCATCATGTTAGGGGGGGGTTTTCCCCCCTGCGGGGCCCCAGGGCTCTGGAGGGGGGGTTTGGGCGAGGATGTCCAGCCTGGTGAGGGTGCAGGCACTGACGGCGACTTCATGTGGACGGGCGAGGCCCCCGCGGAACCCATGATGGGCGGGGACTTGATGGAGCCAGACGCCGTGGCCATGGAGGAGGGGGCGGTGCCGGTGAGGATGCCGGCGAGTTGGGAGGGAGTCTGCGGGGACTTGAGGCCGGCCGAAGGGGAGGCCAGCATGGGTGACTGGACCTGCCGCAAAGGGGGGGACTTAAGCGGGTTCATCCCAGGGGACATGGCCTGCTCCGGCTGCTTGCGGCCCCCGCCCCTCTGGTTTGGAAGGGGTGGGGGCGGGCCTCCAGCATTGGGGGGCTGGTTGGGGTGCATGTGGCTCAGTCGGCCGTTGCCCCCAGGACCCTGTCTCTGGTCCGGTCCAAACGGGGGCTCACCTCTCGGACCCCTCCCAATATTTACAAGCCCCAGCTGTTGATTCATGGGGGGAAACTGACGATTGGGCCCCATGTTGAAGTCGCCCGGGTGGGGCTGGTCGGGGAAGGGGGGCCCCTGCATCATCTTCTGCTGAGGCCCCATGTTCTCTGGCATCGGGCCCCCTCCTCTCATCTTCATCATCTCCTCGGGGCTCATGCCCATTTTGGGGTTCATCATCTGAGGGTTGGGCCCCATGCCCATGTTACCAGGGCCCATGCCGAAGTCGCCCATGTCGCGGCTCAGGCCCTTCACAAACTCCATCCTGGACGAGGGGCTCATGGGCCCCTCGCCGGGCATCCTGGGAAACATCATACCTCCAGGCCCGGGCTCCATGTGCCGCGGGTTTCCCATCATCCTGTTCATGTCCATCATCATGCCTTGCTTGTCTCCCATCCCCTGCTGGAACATAGCCTCCTGCACTGCCTGCGGGTTCGGGAATCTCTCCACCCGCCCCCCCGGACCCCCCGGACCCCCCGGACCCCCCGGACCAAACATGCCCTGGGGGAAGCCGCGCCCGTCGCCCTCGTGCCAGTTCATCCCAGGCCGGGGCATGTGGGGGCCGCCGTCCATCTCGGGGTTCATCATGCCAGGGAAGCGCTGCATTTGGGGGTGCATGCCCCGGGGTGGGCCCCCCATTCCCATCTGATCAGGGAAGGGCTCGGGCCCCCCAGGGCCCCAGCCATCTCCAGGGTTCATCTGGTAGGGCGGGGGTGGCCCACGCATCATGCGGGGACCGTGCGGGTGCATCATTATCTCCTGCTTGCGCTTCTTCTCCTCGTAGAACTCCTGCTGCAGCTTGAGCCAGGCCATTTGCTCCGTCTCCCCGCCGACCTCACCTGGAAGGCCGTGGTGGGGGCAATGGGGCCCTGGCTCCTCTGGAAAGGGCATATTTCTGGGGCCTGGGGGGCCAAACTGGGGCTCATCCGGACGAGAACCTCCAGGCTTCCCGAGACTCTGAGACTGGGCCATCATGGCCTGTAAGGGGCCTTGCTCTGGCTTCTTGGGGCCCCCTGGTCCTTCCATCATGGGGTTAGGCGGCGGCCCGCCCATGTTCCCCTGGGGCCCCATGGCAGCCATGTCCTTGTCGTCAGGGAAGAGCATCCTCTGGATGTCTCGCAGTGTCTGCAGCGAGCGCTCGCGGTGCTCCAGCTGCTCCTGCGACAGACCCTCCATGTTCTCCCCCAGGGACATCAGCTCCTGGGACAGCTGCTGATGCTGCTGCTGCTGCTGCTGCTGGGTGGTCAACTGGCCCTCTGCCCCCTTGGGCAGTTCCATGGGTGGATACCCACCTGGACCCTGAGGAGGGTTACCCTCAGAAGTTGACCCCGCAGGGTGGGTGCTGGCCTCCTGTGAGCCTCCATCCTGGGGGCTCCCGCCAGGGATACTCTTGGAGTCCAAGCCCACTGAGGAGGGACCGTCCTGGGGCTTGGTCCCTGGAGCGGAGGCCTGAGGCTGGGATGGCGGTGCAGGCTGCTGGGGGCCCGGAGCTGCTGGTTTGGAAGCTGGCTGATGGTTCTGCTCAGTGGGCTGGGAGGATGGAGGGGCCCCTGGCTGCTTAGGGCCACTACCCATGGGGCCCATCTAAAAACGCAAATAGGGATACTGTTATTGTTATTGTTACTGTTACTGAAACAAGGTTTGGAACACACTGTTTGGTAATTAATTATTCATAGCAGACGAGTGCTGTTATTGTAAGCTGTTACCATGGGAAGTGTGGGCTTGTTGCCATTAGAGATGTGGCTCATGTGGTAGGCAATGAGGCTGTCGGAATGACCAGTGATGACCGCTTCGGCTGCCCTGAGGCACACACACACACACACACACAGAGACACACAACCAAGTTAGTATCGTTAACAGCTCAAGATGTATGAATGTTTTAGAAACAAGCTCTTATTGGGGAGGCAGATAAATACAGCAGCGATGTCTGTGTGCTCATGCCTGAGAGTGTGTTGTGTGTGTGTCAGCATCATGAAGAGGTGTTACATGTCCAGTCTGACAGTGATTTAGGGAGGGGGTGTTCGGG
>NC_137922.1:15051161-15063661 GCF_963457725.1 Sprattus sprattus | reverse complement strand
CAGTGATGTGAGACTGTCAGCGCATGATGACTGGGATGACAATGTATTACCACCCTCACATATCACACTCACGGGGGAAATAACAACAGACTGCAGAGGGGTTTACAAAGGTTCAGCAGCATGCAGATTGAGTTGCACACACACGCACACACACAAATATCCCCACACAAAACACACACAAATATCCCCACACAACACACACATATATCCCCACACTACACAAACACACACATATCCCCACACTACACACACACACACCACACATACATCCCCCCCATACACACACACATATATCCTCACACTACACACACACATACATCCCCACACTACACCCACACCGCCCGACACACACACACACACACACACACACACACACACACACACACACACACACACACAGATATCCCCACACTACACACACACATACATCCCCACACACACACATACACACACACATATCCCCACACTACACACACACATATCCCCACACTACTGTACACACACACATAGATACCTACACACACACACATGTATCCCCACACAACACACACACACATCCCCCCCCCACACACACACATATCTTCACACCACACACACAAATGCACACATCCCCAAAAGAAACACACCCATTCATCCCCACACCACATACTGACACACACACAAACACACACCCATACACAAGGCCAATGCTGTCGCCAACACACAACCATACAGGAATACACAAACACGGCAGTACTACAAAGTTGCACAAATGTGTGTGTATGTATACACACAAGGTTATCAGCAAGCCGACTGCAAACACACACACACACACACACACACACACACACACACACACACACACACACACACAGTACCAGTGACAGAATCCAGTGCCAAGGGGAGACAGTCTTTAATGGCCATATGAAGTGTATAATGATTTGTTTACCATGGTGCGCTGCTCTCCAGCAGCTCACTTAAAGAAAAACATCCTCTACATTTCCCACTGCATGGCCTTGAGGCTGTGCCTGCACACACACACACACACACACACACACACACACACACACACACACACACACACATATAAGAAAACATTCACACAGACGCACATACACACACACACACACACACACACACACACACACACAAACACAAACAGAAACAGCAGAGGCTCATCTCCATAATTCCACTCAGGAACAGCTCTGCTGACCTTGAAAAGGAGTAACACACAAACACACAGTTGAGCATGCAACACAACCCCCCATCCCCCATTCACAGAGAGAGAGAGAGAGAGAGAGAGAGAGAGAGAGAGAGAGTGACTAGAAGCCTTAGCTGCAGACTAGAGATGCTAGATTTCAACAGAGTATGAGAGCAAGGATGCAGAAGAGAGAGAGAATGAGAGAGTGAGAGAGTGTGTGTCTGCCACAGATGGAGGGAGAAGGAGAAAAAGGGAGGGTAGGATCAAGACAGACTGAATAGTCAACACTGAATCACCACAACACACACACACACACAGTCCTCACTCTCGCTCACACACACACACACACACACACACACACACACACACACACACACACACACACCTCACACACAGCCTCCATATCCCCTTTGTTCCCAATGGCTTTAAAAAGGCCAGGCATATTATGTAAATCCCATTCCAAAGCCAAACCAAAACTGATCAGTGAGAAACTCCCCCACACTCTTCCTCCGACACACACACACACACACACACACACACACACACACACACACACACACACACACACACACACACACACACATACACATACACACACACAAACACACACACACACACTTATTCTCTCTCTATTTCTCTCCCTCTCTCTCTCACTCCTTAGTGCCCGGGTGTCTGCAGGGAAAAAGGCTCACTTGCACACATACACACACCCACACACACACACACGCACACACGCACACACACACACACACACACACACACACACACACACACAGACACACACACACACACACACACACACACTCACACACATACACTCAAAGATAGACACACACACACACATGCACTCAGAGATAGACACACACTCACATACACTCAACCACCCACTACCACAGGATTATAGACAGAGCGGAGGAAGTCTCATCAGGCATAATAAAAATCATTGGGTGTGTGTGTGTTTGTGTGTGTATGTGTGTGTGTGTCGTGTGTGTGTGTGCACAGAGAGGCACTCTCGCTGCTACTAGTAGAGTGGTTCTGTCTAAAGTGCTGCAAATACTGTTTGTGTGTGAGAGAGTGTGTCTACATATATGTGTGTGTGTGTGTGTGTGTGTGTGTGTGCCTGTGCCTGTGCCTGTGCCTGTGCCTGTGCCTGTGCCTGTGCCTGTGCCTGTGCCTGTGCGACAGCAATTTAAAACAAATAAGAAGGGAGGGGAGATATAAGAAGGAGTGAGTGAGAGAGAGAGAGGGAGAAGGAGTGAGTGAGAGAGAGGGAGGGAGAAGGAGTGAGTGAGAGAGAGAGAGGGAGAAGGAGTGAGTGAGAGAGAGAGAGGGAGAAGGAGTGAGTGAGAGAGAGAGAGGGAGAAGGAGTGAGTGAGAGAGAGGGAGGGAGAAGGAGTGAGTGAGAGAGAGAGAGGGAGAAGGAGTGAGTGAGAGAGAGAGAGGGAGAAGGAGTGAGTGAGAGAGAGAGAGGGAGAAGGAGTGAGTGAGTGAGTGAGTGAGTTAGTGAGACAGAGAAGAGAGACACTGACAGGGTACTTGTACTTCTCTACATCCCAGCACATGCAGTGAACCCTGCAGCCAAAGCACCAGGAGACTGTAGTGATGGTGGCATCGGTGCAGTTACCACAATGTTATTATGGGGAATGGTGACAGCTTAAGCTGTGATGCAATCAATACAGCTGTAGTGATGTCACTGGAGCCATTCAGGCTGTGTGTGTGTGTGTGTGTGTGTGTGTGTGTGTGTGTGATTACTCACCATATCCCAGTGTGTCACCATAGCTCCCAGTGAGTATGTGCCATGGCTGCTTCAGCAATGCAATATCTCACTTCACACAGTTCCAGTTCTGGAGAGAGACAGAGACAGAGCGAGAGAGAGAGACATAGAGAGAGACAGATAGAGAGAGAGAAGTTACTCATTGGGGGAAAAAAACTAAAAGCAAAAGTCCCAGACCCAACCACAAAGGATGCGAATGCAATTTAGAAGGTTCTAAACATCATCCAAATTTCCAAAAGTAGATATAGAGAACCCAATTAAACAAATGGGCATTTATTTATTCAGGAAAATGATACAATATTACATATATGTGACTGGCAACAGCATGTGAACCTCTAGGATTAGCAGTTCATTTGAGTGTTAGCTCTGGGTGCCAAACATTAGCAGCTCCAGCTTAGGCGGCTCACGGCAGTGTGTGTGTGTGTGTACAGGTGTGGCGTAGTAGCTCAGCCCAGGGGGATCTCGGCGGTGTGTGTGTATGTGTGTGTGTTTGAGTGTGTGTGTATGTGTGTTTGTGATTGTGTGTGTATGTGTGTGTGTGTGTGTATAGGTGCGGCGTAGCAGCTCCAGCTCAGGCGGCTTTCGGCGGTGGAGAGATAATCTCCTTACACAGTCTGCTCTCCTGCTTCAAGTTCACAACCAAGACCAAAGCAGGTCATCCATCCTGGAGGTGTGTGTGTGTGTGTGGGTACAGGTGCAAATCCATTTATGAAACTGTAATCAGTGTGAAGCTCTTTTCTCAGAACCCCGGGTCCACAAGTCTCCCTAACTGCTCTTTCAGTCTCACACCTCAGGCATCTGCAGAGAACTATCAGCTCAGTGCAGTTACTCTTACTCTGAGTTCAAAAACACTAAGGAGTTATGGAAATAACACGACAATAATAATGCACCATAGTTCTGCCCAGTGTGCAATTAAGCGCTTGTGTATTTATCAGCATGCATACTGTGTGTATTTCCGATAACTAGTTGTGTATGTACATGTGTAGTAAGGGGTGTGTGTGTGTGTGCGTGTGTGTGCGTGTGTGTGTGTGTGTGTGTGTGTGTGTGTGTGTGTGTGTGTGTGTGTGTGTGTGTGTGTGCGTGTGTGTGTGTGCGTGTGTGTGTGTGTGTGTTTGTGTGTGTGTGTGTGTGTGTGTGTGTGTGTGTGTGTGTGTGTGTGTGCGGGTGTGTGTGTGTGTGAGTGTGTGTGAGTGTACTGAGCCATCTGCAGTCACAGGGCTCACAATAGCAAGCAGCAGCTTGAGATACTGGGAGAAGAGATTCCACTTCTGCAATCTGGGTAATGAGAAGAGTGTGACCCACAGCTTCTCAAAACACACGCATACTGTACTCTGTCTCTCACACACACACACACACACACACACACACACACACACACACACACGCACACTCACACACACTTCTCCACATCTCTCTCTCCCTCTCACACACACATACACACACACACACACACACATAAATCCCCTCATTTATAAATCCCCTCAATTGCAATCAATGACCCTCCTCAAAAACATAGAGATGTGAAGGAAAAAACTGACAAATGCCCACAAAAACACACACACACACACACACACACACACACACACACACACACTACAGCATGCCTGCTTGGTGTTAACTCCTGGCAGTATCAGAGGACCAGCTGGCATGTAGGGTAATGACACTGGCAGTGGTGTGTGTAAAAGAGAGCGAGACAGAGAATTACATACACAAATGAGCATGCAAACACAAACACACAGCACACTGAAACACAAACAATAAATACACACGGGCATGCATGCACAGGGACATCCACAGGCTTGTAAACACCAACACAGACGCACGACCATTCATTGTCACACACACACACACAGACAGACAGACGCACACGTGCGCATGCACACAAACACACAAACACACACACACACACTCCAAGAGAATGACAAGCTGATTAAGACCCAGCATCTTGGCAACAGGGCAGTGCAGCCTGGCGACACAACCTTGGTCTGGCGAGGTGGAGTGAAGTGGGGCTGATGGCACAGCTGGGGCTCCACAGACACTTGCTTTTGGCTTTGGAGTTCAGGCATGGGAGGCTGAGCAGGGCTCCTAATTAAAGGTACCGTATGTAACAATTGTACCTTAAAATAACAGCTTGAAAAAAATTGTGTCGCTACAATGACTTTTAATAGGGCGATTTCCGCCTCCTTCACTGCCATCGGGGGTCTGTACTCAAATTATTACGCTATGTAACTTTCTTGGCGATGCCCGCCGCTCGGGCGGAAGTAGTTCGACCTGCTTTCTGGCTAGCTTATAATAAATTACACGTTCCAATGTCATTACACTTTCTAATGTAAATTCTGAATTTGTAGCTTTTTGGTGTTACAATATTGTATTAGATCGCACGTAGGCGACTCCACATTCAAACACTTAGAAAACATTGTAGGCTCAAAAAACGATCGGTATTTCTTCTAAACTAAATGTTGTCATTCTTTTGGTTGAATTAGCATTCATCTCCGATATCACAATGAATAAAACTCTGCAGTCATATTTCTGTAAAATCTTTGAATATTCTTACCTCGGTTGAAATATTTGCTGTTTTCTGATCACGTCTTCACTGACTCCACTCACCGGTAAACAAGTGAATGTGTTTTTACGACACTGGAGTAAACGTTAATACTAGTAAAAACCTTTAGGGGGAGCTCCAAGGGAATCCTGCATATTATGCCTTTAAGGCCTGTGCATCCAGCAAGGGACCTGACTCCGCTGGTACAGGGACCCTTGTTTCTTTTGGGTGCGACCCTGCTGTCAAGTTTGTGTCTTCGGAAATTGTCTGTTCATTCTATGATGTGAAGCAGGCTGGTTCAACGAACCCCATTTCAATCGCTGATTTGATTAAATCTCAAGACAGGATATGTGTCCATGGTGTTGAGTCACTCTACAGGCAGATATATTGGCAATCATTACGCTACGGGAGAAGCCATCATCACACAGACGTTTGTACACAGTCACACACATTTGCAAGCACATTCTAAATTACATACATGCGCACACACACATTCTCTGTCTGATATACAGTTCACACACATTCAAACTCTCAAATGAAATCCTTCACTCACATTCCAAAACACACTGGCACTGTTCAAACAAACTTTTCATTGCCATCAATAGGAATGAAATGCTACGCATTAATGCTATGTAATGCTGTGAATGCAATGCACAGTCCTGACTTTCTTTACACACAGACTTCACTTCAGCAGGAGTACAGAAATAAATAAGACTACAGACCCCTCATGCATACACACACACACACACACACACACACACACACACACACACACACACACACACACACACACACACACACACACACACACGCACACACACACACACACACACACAAACTGATTGTCTTCTCCTTAAAATCCAATTACAACAATATTCATAGTATTCAAGTTGATATTCACAGTCAATTCACAGTCTAACCTTCATGCACAAATATGCAAGTGTGCGCCTACTCACACAACCACAAACTCTAGTCTACAAACCATGTCTTTATTCTGTGCATTCACTTTTTCCACCATTTTAGGCACCCACCATTCACACACACACACACACACACACACACACACACACACACACACACACACACACACTTTACATAAGGTGAAGTGCCACAGGGTGCTAAGACTGACATCTGAACCAAACCATAACTGATTTGTAAAGCGGTCACACAGCACTGAATGAGCAGTGATTTGAGCAGAGCAGCATGTGCTTCTGTATCTTATTTAAACTTGTTTCTCACACACACACACACACACACACACACACACACAAACACACACACACACACACACACACACACACAAACTCTGTAACAGTCTTCTCCTTAAAATAAATGAGCAGTGATTTGAGCAGAGCAGTGCACATGTGCTGCTGTATATAATTTGATTTGTACGCGTCCCAATTTACCCCTTCATACATAACAGAAAGCGTAGGACACTTTTCAGGTTCAGGACTATTTTCAGGGATACTAAGAGTCCTGCTAATGAACAGACAGAACATTTAACAGCCAGAAAATTAGCACCAATTACTGACACAGAGGAATACTGCCCAAATCAAGAGAGAGGAATTACAAATTTGAGTGTAAAATAAAAAAAATTCAATTGAATTAATTTATTTTGAGAGAGATTTGTGAGCTTGTTGTAGGAATGCAACCTTTGAATAAAGCATCCAAAACACAAATCCACATCCAAATACTGAACCAAAGAAAGGAAGTAAGTATGGTCTACCACACAGCCGCAGGAAAATCATGCCCATCTATACAATGTTATTAGCAAGTGGAATAGTGTAGGGATAAGAATATATAAGTACAAAGGAAGTAAATGTGGAATCACTATTTAGAGCTTTACTTTACTCTTTAGACCAGCTTTACTGTTCATATGGTCATAAAAGTCAATCTTAGACATTTTACGTAAATAATATTTTCCAGAATATTACAGCTTCGATATTCAAAATATCCCTAGTGTATTTAAGGGCAAGAATGGTCAAGTCTGTTATCTATCATGAAATGTTCAACTTTAGGTCTCTCAGCAGATATGTGTTTCAATGCAGCAAAAATAAACTGTAGAAAAAACAAAGGGTCAAACAGACTCTCCAAGACCTTTTTTTATGAAAGCGTACAACTCTTTACTGGAGAGATGGATTGTGTAAGACACTAGAACAGAGAGAGAAGGAGAGAGAGAGACAGAGAAAGGGAGAGAGAGTGCAAGAGAGAGAGAGACAGAGACAGAGAGAGCAAGAGAGAGCGAGAGAGAGAGAGAGAAAGAGAGAGAAAAGGAAAGGGAAAGAGAAATGTGGCATGTGTGAGTGCTCCTACCTCAAATGACCCTCAGGTCTCACAGACCTGGGCAGGTCCTCATCTGACGATCAGACCCCTGCAAGTGTGTCCACTTCTTTGTGTGTGTGTTTGTGTGTTCAGCAGTCACTGTCGTCACAGAGTCTCAAGCTCCTGGGCTGAGGTTCAGCACTGACCACTATCAGCACTATCTTGTCCACGCACCTGAGGAGGAGATAGAAATGTTGAGTTAGCAAGGTTCATCACATACATACGCGCACATATCAGAATCAAGTATGTTAACACACACAAGGAATTTAGTTTGTAGCCGTTGGTTTTTCTCAAGCAATGCAGACGTTACACAATATAAACAATAAACATTAAGTGCAAACCGGCCCATTTCCTGGTTCTTGAAGAGTACAAGTCCTGGAGGGTGGGCAGGGGAGCACCAATGATGTGTTTCTGCTTACGGTTCGCTGCAGTCACATACATGCACTAATACAACTCTGCATTTCTTTCTTCACCCACATACTATCTAATACTGCCAAGATGACCTCATGCATATCACAACTCTGCACACACACGTGCACACACACACACAACAGTAGCATTAATTTACTAGCTGAGGACAGCCTCCCCTCACTGCACACTTTTTCAGTACACTACTTAGGCCCGCTGCAGCTAATCAACAAAACCAAGCCAACCCAGCCCCGAGATGCACACTGAGTGTGGGTAGAGTTGGACATGTCAGGTGACACTACAGAACATTAACATCATTTAAACCACAGGACAGGAGTTTGCATGATGACAAAAATCAAATGTTGTGGGAAATATGTTGAACAATGCACACAGGCAGGTGTTTACTGGTTACTCATGTATTCCTCATACATATTCCTCCGACAAAGTGCGCCTCACTATTTGTTCCTAGTGTGGGGTTATAGGGACATGGCAATAGTAGAATATACTTGATATGCTGACCAGGAAAACAGCATATTTCAGACCCTATGATTTCTTTGTTTCTGTGTTAATCATTTGGTGTTTATAAGTACATCAACACAAAAGATCATTTAAGAGGCCAAAGGCATCCTCCACTGAAGGTACATTTTGGGCTCAAGAACTGTTCCCCGTGAATAACCCTGCAACTATGTGACTGGCACCGAGCCGGGATGAATTCAACAACGGAGCGGGAATAGAATCTCATCAAACCTGGGCCTCTACACTTCCTGCGAAAGACAGGGTTTTTAGACGTAGATCAGTTCGCAACATAACACGAAATCAACCACGCTGTACGCTAAGAACAAAAAAACAAGTTGCCGACAAAAAAGTACGCGCAACAAAGCACATAATGGATAGTATGGTTATACAAAAACTGGACCTAGTGACTGCGTTGCTAAATTAGTAGGAGATGCATTAGATTACTACGACGACACGGTAACTACAGTAGTTTACTGCCGCGGTGGGAAATCCAGTGTGGTGGATGTTGTTGCGGTCGCGTGCGCTTTTGTGTTTATGTTCACTGGCGCGGTTGGCAAACGGTAGGAAGGAAGGAAAGGATTTTTTTTCTCAACAGCCAAAACAAAGGCATTCTTACCCATTTCCCTATCGATGGAAGCAAAGGCGTAATCCAAAGGAGGGGTCTAGTATACCAAACAAAACAATAACCGGTCTTTCTTATTCGCTGGGAACATATACACTAGACAAGTGCACGTTAATCCTCGAAGTTTCTTAGAGGACACAGTTGAACAGTCCACAATGTTAACTGCCTTTCTATTAATTGACGCAAAACAGTGGCTTAAAGTACAGAGGTCCACCTTAAATATCGTTCTGAAAAAATAAATGTCCACCTTAAATCTCTCTCTCTCTTTCTCTCTGAAGAGGTTGTTCCTGTTAGGGGGAGGGGAGTCTGGCCAACTCGGCGAAAGTCCTCTGTGGGTAACACAAACTCAATCTAATGCCGAAACTCCTCTTGATGTGACATTAAGCATGGCAAAATGTGTCCAGTGTGGTCAGTAATAATAGTAGCGTATATTAACACATTATATGCTTGTAATTGCTAAATGAATGGATTGCCTGCAGTAGACAGTAGCATACACTTTGTGGTATAGGTCTAATTCAGTATATGTGGAAAATGTTTACGGAAATAGGCAGTTCATCTATAGCACCTTTTCGTTTGAGTATCATACTCTGGACTATAATAACAAAGGATTTACTACAGGCAACAGATTTGACCTTTCACCGGATATTCTCTGGTTGCCAAAGCTCTACTGTGCATTATTTGCTATTTGTCTACTTATGGTCTCTAAAGGAGTTGATATTTCAGTCAGGATATCGTAGCCTACATCATGTAGTAGTAGTGTAGTTAAGGCACATGGATAGGTTAATTACCCTAGAGTAGGCTTTTCATCTGAAGGGAAGTTACAGAATTGGAAGTATTCTTTCCAATGTTTCCAAACAAATAATCAGTACCATTTTCACCAATGGTCATGTGAAATGAACAAAATTAGTAGAACTAACATTTTTACGAACAACACAGGTCTAGATAATAACTGCAAATAGAACGCCTCAAATGGCACAAAAATATTGTGTGGTTGTCTGCAGTATTTGCGTTGTGTGTTGCTGTGTGTGTGTGTGTGTGTGTGTTATATGGATGTGTCTGGTAGGCATATGTGGGTGATATTGCATGTATTTATTCAGCTACTAAACTAAAAACAGTATCCCTTTTATTAACCCACGGCAACACCTTACTCCCTTCCAAACTACTCCGGAGAACTACACACATATCAATAAAACACACACACACACACACACACACACAAATTCTCTTCTCTCTCATCCTCTCTCTTACATACACATACACAAATTCTCTGTTCCTATTCTCTCACTCTCATTCTCACGTACACACACACACACACACACACACAAACACACACACACACACACACACACACACACACACACACACACACACACACACACACACACACACACACACACACACACACACACACACAAACCCATAACACAGGCAGGAGGAAATCAACGGGAGTTTCCCCTCTGAGCTGACATACTCCATTCTCTCCTGCTGTTACAAAAATCAACATGATGTGTTTTATATTTTCCCTCATGATAATGCATGTTGTGCCACTGATGTTGTTTTTCTCAGAGACTCAGTATTTACCTGACTACTATTTCTTCACACAGTGTGTGAATGTAACTGCGTTTGTGGTTAGGGGGCTTCTCTCGGGGTGTGTGTGTGTGTGTTTTTAGTTTTGTTGGTTGAGCATGTGTGTGAGTATGTGTGTGAGCATGTCTGTGTCTCATATTTTGTGTAAAAGTATGTGTGGATGAAACTGTGTGTGCTAGTGTCTGTAAGTGGATCTATGTATGTGTGTGTGTGCGTGTGTTTGTGTGTGTTTGATATTTCAGGGGGTGACAGAGCAAAAAGCACACCAGGACGCCAGGCCCTGTGTTGTTGGTGTGTGGCTCCCCAGTGTGCGGTGACATCTGGTAGCATGAAAGGGCAAAACAAAAGCTCCGCACTCCACAATAACACGCCGCACTCCAGATGCCTCTGCTGAATCCAGGGACAAAGGGGAACCTCTGCTCCTCTGAACTGTCCAGTGTAACACAGGGGGTCGTTATAACAGCCATGCCTCACACTCAGATTCAAGCAATCAACACCAATGTAGTCGTATTGCCATCTGAAGCAGTTCAATGCTGTTGAGTTTCCGCTGCCTGCTAGAACATTCTCCTGGGTACTTTTTCGCTTTAAGCACATTTTTCTATCTCTGTTTTCTCCCTTTCTCTCTTACTATAATGGGGTAGGTTACCAGGCAGCTTCAGCTGAGTGAAATGCACTGATTAAAAGGGCATCAACTAGTCCATCATTCACTAGTACCGCGATGCCAAATTACTTAACCAAACAGCCCCTACTTCATTCAATAAAAGATTATCAAGTCACAGCGAGATAGAGAGGGGCCATATAAATCTGATGTCAATTTTGTTGTTTTAATTAAATCATACATTCACTTAATGTGATTATACAACTAGCGGTAGCAGCTGGCAATTGAGCAAATGAAGGGGAAAAAAAACAATTCCATCCGATTTGACTCCTGCGTGTTGGAGAGCGTTTCTGCTGTGTTTGTGTGTTCTGAGTGATTTTGGGGCGGATACTCTGGGTTGCTAGTCTTGGCCGGTGTTCAGCAGCGTCTGGCTGGGAGGTTCTGGCTAGTGCCTCATCCGGTTCTGACTAACCTTTAGATCTCTGGCCACAGGACAAACATCTCTACTCCAGAGCTCTTCAGCAGAGGGGAGACATGAGGAGAGATGAGAGATCGCAATGGAGAACGAATGCAGAGCAGGGAGTGGAGAGGGGAAGTGAGCGTGGTATGTGTGTGTGGGGGGGGTGTGGGGGGGGGGGGGAGGGAGAGGGTGAGTGAGCATGGTTGATGAACGGGTAGAGAGCTTGTCGAGTATTATTCTGATGGAGGCTGGGTGATGGGTGTAGTGATGTAGTGTACTATGGTTTAATTCACTTTAGGTACTGAGTGTGTGATAGGGTGTGTGTGTGTGTATATGTGTGTGTATGTGTGTGTATATGTGTGTGTGTGTGTGTGTGTGTGTGTGTGTGTGTGTGTGTGTGTGTGTGTGTGTGTGTGTGTGTGTGTGTGTGTGTGTGTGTGTGTGTGTGTGTGTGTGTGTGTGTGTGTGTGTAACAGAGAGAGTATTTTAAC
>NC_137922.1:15041161-15043661 GCF_963457725.1 Sprattus sprattus | reverse complement strand
GCCATTCCATTCATTTAACTCAGGCTGTGATCCTCATTCTTTCCTTAATTGAGTTCCTCTGATTGAGAAGTAGCAGACTGGCATCGTAAAGCAGTTTACACATATAGTCACCTCATGGACTACAAGCCACACACACACCATGGCAATTTCAGTCACTGCTTCTACGGTGCATTAAGAATTACCACCCAAAGAGACCATCATTGTGTGCTTTCAAGACTCTGTCAATATATAAGAATGTGTTTTCATGCCTGTGTGTGCATGCGTGCGTGTGAGCGTGTGAGCGTGTGAGCGTGTGTGTGTGTGTGTGTGTGTGTGCGTGTGTGTGTGCGTGTGTGTGTGTGTGTGTGTGTGTGTGTGTGTGTGTGTGTGTGTGTGTGTGTTTTGATGTCCCTCTCTGTATGAATATGAATTCTTTGAGAGGCAGAATAAATCTGAAGGAGAGCGCCGTGTGAACCTGTCTCCTGTTGTTCCCATAGCAACGGCAGAAGTGTAGGGGGCACGGGGTATACAGGGCGAAAGAGGCAGAAAGAAAGATAGAAAGAAGGAGAGAGAGAGAGAGAGAGAGAGAGACCAGAGCCACTGTGAAACATGATCAAATATTTTATAGTAATGGCTAATTTTATTTTAGATGATCCCTTATTTTATGCAAATACAGCATAGGTGTATGCTAGCTTCCAATGATGTCTTGCATTACTCATCAACTTAAGAGAGAGAAAGAGAGAGAGAGAGAGAGAGAGAGAGAGAGAGAGAGAGAGAGTGTGTGTGTGTGAGAGAGAGAGAGGGAGAGAGAGAGAGAGAGAAAGTGACAAGGGACAAAAGATGAGAAAAGGAGAAAATATGATACAAAGACAGCTCATCATGGCAACACACACTTTTACACACACACACACAGGTATGTGTGATGTTGAATGTGTTCCAAACGTCATGTCAGTTTAAGCCAAGAATGCCACTGATGACACGCAAAAATATGTTTACACATGGACAAGCACAGACACAGACTATCACACACAACCAAAACACACACACACACACCAAACTATCTCTCTCTTTCTTTCATCACACACAACCAACACAAACACACACACACACACATACCACACTCTCTCTCTTTCTTTCTATCACACACAACCAACACAAACACACACACACTCCACAACACACTCAGCCTCCCTCTACCTACTTCCCCAAATACAGGTTTAAAAAAATGTACTCCTTCCACCACCTTGGCAGATAGGTGTTGCCTAAGGCACTTCAGTCATACAAACACACTCTCTCTCTCTCTCTCTCTCTCTCTCTCTCTCTCTCTCTCTCTCTCTCTCTCTCTCTCTCTCTCTCTCTCTCTCTCTCTCCTCCTGTCCTGACCCTTCTCTCAGTGTTGTAGAATGCAGGATGCTCAACTGTGGCCAGGCCTACTTCATTTCAGAATTAGAGAATAGAATGCACATCTCATCCCGTCCAATCACAAAATGCACATACGCACAATGCACACAAACACTGGACACACACACACACACACACACACACACACACTCTCACACACACTCATACACGCACACACACATACAATTAATTAATTGTCAGATACCAGGATCCAAGGAGTTTTATCAGGCCACCAACAGGTTGATTACTGAAAAACTTCTTGGACCTAGTTCTATGAAATGGGTCCTTGCTATCATGAAATGTTTTGGAATTAACTGTGGGTTGTTTGTGAGTTGCAAACGCATGTAATGACTATTTTGGTGGTGCACTTATTGAGCATGACAGGATCTGATAGATTTGTTGGCGGTGCCGTTAGCGTGAGTGATCGTATATGATCGTCCCGAACGGTTGCCGTGGCAGCGAATTGATTCTTGACAAAGGATGATGGATTAAACTGCCGAGCTGAACCAACAGGCTTCTGTCCACTGCAACACAGGGGTGTCAGGATGCTTGTGCATGTGGTCGTGATCATGCTTCTTACAATAATGAAGCTAAACAGGCCTAAAAAAAATGACAGCAACTGGAAGATAAGGAGTCAACAGACATCATAGACTTTCCCAACAGTTCTCAGGCTTTATGTAGGCTACATGTCCATACAGAACCACACAGGGGGTTGTAGGTAGTCACGGCGTCGGCTTGACAACATCCCGTGTGTGGTGACCACCCCATGTGACTCAGTCACACTCATCCCCCCTGCTGAGAGTCAGTGCGGGGCATTACTGCTGCCCATCTGATGTGCAGCAGCTTCTGTTTGAAAGCATGCTTGATTTTCTCACTTGATAAAGCAAGCAATACAGCAGTTTACTATTTTGTTCAAATCTAGGTAGACCACACCATTATTTGCAATTTCTTTGTTGTTTTAGGATTTTAAGGATTTCTAGGGCAAATTCTGAAAGAATTAATCATATCCTACCTGCTAAAGGATGGATGGAAAATAAAAACGCAGAAAGACTTGTTATTTGTATTAGGTAAATGGTATTCATATCTCCTTCGATAAGTAAAAACTGAAATCTGGAACATG
>NC_137922.1:15008661-15036161 GCF_963457725.1 Sprattus sprattus | reverse complement strand
ACACCATCACCTTGGAATGTTTAATGTGTTGCATCATAAGCCCAACACCATCACCTTGGAATGTTCAATGTGTTGTATCATAAGCCCAACACCATCACCTTGGAATGTTCAATGTGTGTGCATCATAAGCCCAACACCATCACCTTGGAATGTTCAATGTGTGTGCATCATAAGCCCAACACCATCACCTTGGAATGTTCAATGTGTGTGCATCATAAGCCCAACACCATCACCTTGGAATGTTTAATGTGTTGCATCATAAGCCCAACACCATCACCTTGGAATGTTCAATTTGTTGCATCACAAGCCCAACACCATCACCTTGGAATGTTCAATGTTTTGTATCACACGCCCAACACCATCACCTTGGAATGTTCAATGTGTTGCATCATAAGCCCAACGCCATCACCTTGGAATGTTTAATGTGGAGGTAGATTTATGCAAACCATAATCAGCCTGATAACCATAGAATTCCATTCATATGCTGCCTACATCCTGAAACGGTTAGAAATATTAGATTGGAATCACATAGTGGGACTACTATGACCTATGTTAAAAAAGCAACCAATCCTAATGATGTGCAGTCTGACAAAGAAAGTCAAGATTGTTGCCATACAATATGGCATGCAAAATGAACTGCCACTGTCACTGTCAAAGATTGCAGGATGCTTCAGAGGATATGAGATTCTCTCATGATGGGGGGGTGATAAACATATTCACAGTACAGTTACTGTATTGTAAACTGGGCATTGTTTCCTGCATATGCCTGCCAGGCTGCCAAGGATACCACGCTATCTTGGTACTGTAATGATGAAGGGAAGGAAGAAGGAAATGAAAGAAAGCAAAGAAAGAGAGCTAAGGTAGTGGTGGCTATCAGTGAGCCAATTCCTCACTGAAAGAGGGGAGTGGTAGATGGTCGTAGTTTTGTGTGTGTGTGTGTGGGGGGGGGGCGTTATTCAGCACCACAGTGACATGTTTACTACACACACACACACACACACACTCGTGCGTGGGACAGCCGCCAGGCGTGTCAGCGAGCATCTGCTCCGAGAGGCACTGAGAGCTTTCACAGCGCAGAGGTGGGAACGTCCACCTTCTGTGCCCCGTCACACTCCAGAGCCGGAGCCAGAGCCAGCAAGGACCCTCCTGTTGGGGCTGCAGTCTCTGCTGCTCCACGTCTCCATGACTGTTAACAGCCCTCTGGGTCAGCCCTCTGTCTGTCTGTCTGTCTGTCTGTCTGTCCGTCTGTCTGTCTGTATATCAGTCTGTCTGTCTTCATTATCCTCCTATATCCCTCTGGCAATCTCTGTCATCAGTCTGCTATGTGTCTGTTTCGCAGCTTGTCTGTTTGTCCGTGTATCCGTGTGTCTGCCTTCATGATCTTCCTATATGCCTGTGGTGGTCCCCGTCGTCAGCCTGTTTCATCCTCCTGTTTCTCAGCTTGTCTCTCTCTGAATCAGTCAGTCAGTCAGTCTGGCTGTCTGTCAGTCTTTGTATATGCCTGTGGCCGTCTCCTGTTTATCAGTTTCATAGGCCTCCTTGACTGACTGTCTCTGGTCTGTCCATCTCTGTCAGTCTGTCAGTCCGTCCGCCAGTCAGTCTGTCTGTCTGTCTATCTGTCTGTCACACCAGCAGATGATCCATCCTCATGGACGTCAGAGCATCTCTTCATCAGACAGACTGGCAGCAACTTCTTCCTCACCTCCATCTGAGCAGGAATGCTGTCATGAATCCTCCAGTCAGCCGATCAGAGTTGTACCTTGAGTTGGGAAGGGGTGCTTTTTTTTGGGACGCCTGTACTCCACCTTGCCCAGTGTCTCAGTAGTGGGGTGATGTCATCTAATGAAGGTGGCCAGAACTGTGGCTCTGTCCTGCTGGTATTTGTCCAGTACCTCATCCTCTCCACACCACAGGATGCCAATCTCTCTATCTCTCGATCTATCTATCTCTCTCTCTCTTTCTTTCTCTCTCTCTCTCTCTCTCTCTCTCTCCTTCAACATGTATTCCTGTCTTTCACTCGCTGCCTTTTTCACCCATTTTGTTTCTTGGTCTTTCTCTTCCTCTGCTTCGCTATTTGCCTTGCAGGTCACTCCCTCTTTTCCTCCTCTCTATCTGTCCCTCTATCCCCCTTTCATTCATCCTACGTCCTTCTCTGTCCCTCTTTCTCTCCTTCATGTCTTGCCTCCATACTTCTCTGACTCATCCTCTTTCTTTCACTCTATCTCACTATGTCTCACTCTCTCTTTCTCTCACCTCCTCTCTGTCTCTCTCTCTATATATCTCTCCCTCTCTTTGTGGTTGTGATACAAAGTGTGATGGACACATCCAAATGAACTCCAAATGGTTTCCAGCAGCGGCGCACACAGGCTGGGTGAAAGCCATTCTGCCTTTCAGAAAGTTATTAGTGAACAGAATGAGCGGGATTAAGGCAAGGGACTGCATTCCAAATGAGACACTCGTCTGTGCCGAGATGTGGGTTTTGGTCTCCTTTTGGTGTGTGTGTCTCTGTGTGTGTGTATGTGGTTGTGTGTGTGTGAGCTAGAGAGAAAGAGTAAGAACAGAAAAAAAGAGAGAGAGAGCGAGAGAGAGTGTGAGAGATTTGTCTCTTGGATCCAGGAGAGATAATGAAACAATTAGAACCATCCAATATCCACATCCCGGCATTAACTTAACTGTCATGAAACAGCACACACACACACGTACACACACACGCTCGCACACACACACACACACACACACACACACACACACACGCTTGCACACACACACACACACACACACACACACACACACACACACACACACACACACACACACACACACACACACAGCCACCATCACATTCTTGCATTAACTAAACTGTCATCAGAAAGTAAATGTGTTTTGTGTTTGCTCTGGGTTATTAAGTGCCGGTCTAATGCAGGCATCAGTTATGCATTGGATATTTGACAACTGTGAAGAATAAACCTATTTCCTCCCCACGAGCTTTCCTCCCCGAGCACGTCTCTCCACGCCATCAAACGCTTCCCGTCCTTAACAGAGGGGGGTCTCAGAGGGCCCCATCCCTCCATTTTGTTCATCCGTACCTCTGCTTCCATCTGTCCGGGGCCTTCATCACTCCATCCCCGAAAGAAAATAACACCATGGAAAAACTAGAGGAAAGAAGGCTCTCTACAACTGCCTTTGGAACAAGCTTCTTTCTGCATATCGTTAGATAGTAGATAGTACTCACAATCTTAATCTTTAAAACCCACTGTGAAGCTGCCTATTGGAGAATCCTTAAAATATTTTTTCTCAATAAGTTTTAAGTCATATTGATTTCAGTTTATACATGTTCCTTACTTTGGATTGTTAATATATATTTTCTCTTGTTTGGATTCTGTAAGTATTTCTTGCATTCCTATCATTTCTTTCAAAATCATTCTTTCTACTAATATCCCTGATATTAAAGTCTTTTCAGTTCTGTACATCCTAAGTAAATGACATATAGATATGTAGAACTGTTCTGCTTCTATAGCAGAGCTTAGAACAGAGACTGCCTTGCAGATGTATTAAATCATAATTCGACCTATTACATTGTTTGTACATTGCCTTTTTTAGGTTACAGAAGACAGCTAAATAAACACCTTCTTCACACCTGACATACTGCAAAACAGTGTTCAGAATGGCATCACCATCAGCTCTTTTGAGTGCCCTACATGTAGCCAGAGGTGGCAAATAGTATCGCAAAGTGGTATCCACAGTAACACAAGTTTAAACACAACAGAACATAGCGACACCGTTTAATGTCTGTAGAAATGCACTTAAAATAACTACTGCATTAGTGAACATCTACGCATGTCTTGCCTCATGCATTGAGTTTAAAGAACATTATTGCTGAAGTCCACAACACAAAATGCACAGCTGAATGAAGCATGCCACAGTGAAGGAAAAATTTAACTGCCTGAAACGAACTTAATGTGGAGAAAGACTTGACAGTTTCAGAGGAGATACCATTGTCCCAATTTTGTAAGAAAACTTAGTAGTCTTAGCTCATACTGTTAAATACCAACAGATAACCATCAAGAAGTGTCCTGCCTGTTGCCATGGCAATAAAGGGCTCTGTATGAATCAACTCCATAAGGAACTAGCGCAATAATCACAGCATGAATAATAACAGTAATTACAGAACCTAACCTTGACAGTCATGATGTGCAATCACAGAATGTTCAGACGGATCTCAAGTGTAAGGTTGTCACCAGGAAGTACGATAAGGGGTCAGGTTTATCAGCACATTGTATGACCTTAGAGATGGTGGCCTTGATGCACATCTTCAGCGGAAAATAAATAGCCTGGCCGCACAGTTTGTGCGGTACGGAACAGCATAACCTAAGGCATCTCTTCAGCTATCTGACCTCACCCCCATTGGCTTAATCAGTCAGTGACACCAAAGAGGACAGTCAAGGATGAACCTCTGAAAACTCACAGAATGACACACTGCACACTGCACTGGGCTCCTCTGGTGGGCAAGGTTGCTGAGCAAACTGATAAATACAATTGGCATCAGGGTTTGGTAATAGGATTAGCAGAAGGCAGAAAACCAATATGCCTGCACACTGACAACTCACTCTCTCACAACAAAAACACAAAACACACACTCACAACCATTGGTCATACTTTCTGAAGGACAAAGTAATGTTATTTTCCTTTTTCAATTCAATTCACAATACCCAAATGACCTTTTTTATCCATCTTTGATTACATTTGCTGTTATCCAATATAAGTGCATATGCATTTGTGTCATAGCTAACACATAAGTGTTTTTGGATAATTTGTGAAATTGCAAAGGTATTGAAAACTGTGTTGTGCCTGTTGAGAGTGTGCCTGTTAATGAATATTCTCCATATCACTTATCTAGACAAATACACGAGGGAGACTACATTTTTCAAGATGTTGGGGGTTAAAACATTTTTCAAGATGTTGGGGTTTTAAACATACCAAGTTATGGCCAAAGTTTCAATATAGAAGAACTTTTATGAAGCAAAAGTTACACAAAACCATAATACATTAATGCTTGAGTTATTCTCCATGATGACTTGGCAATGTAGCAAAGTGAATTCTTTCTAATGAAAGTAATGTTTTCATGTAAAGTGTTTCAAAGTAACATTCCCAGCAATATTCCCAATTGTCCCACTAATATTCCCACTGTCCAAAACTAAACACCAAACAGCGACACATAACCACAATGACACGGTAATGCTACCGATAATGACAGAAAACACACAGCCCATAAGCACATAGAAACAACATCCCAAACAGCATAGGCTAAACTCAGAAACATTGCACATTTTAGTGTCCATCAGAATTCAGCTCCATTCCAAATGAACTTAAGGAGAGAGAGAGGGAGAGAGAGAGAGGGTCAGAGAGAAAGGGAGAGAAAGAGGATGGATTGAATAGATGGTGAGAAGGGCATCATCTGTATTGTGGAGGGCGAAGAAGGATGATCTTCGGTTGAGGACAGAGCGAGGGGGACAGAGTGAATAATCAATCTCACAAACACATACAGATGCACTCCACACCACACCACGTACACTCAACATCACCAGCCAAACCGGGGCTAGAAATGAGATTCCAGGTTAATTATAGTCTGGTCACTGGTGGCAGTGTGTGTGTGTGTGTGTGTGTGTGTGTGTGTGTGTGTGTGTGTGTGTGTGACAGAACAGCCCCTCTACAAGGTAAGATTCCAACCTCCAAATCATTGCCATCCCATTGCCACACATGCACACTCACAGGGCTGATAAGCAGACTAACACACACACACACACACACACACACACACACACACACACACACACACACACACAAAGACAGTGATGTTGGAACCCCCTTCACACACACACACACAGTCACATTCAGAAAGGACAGGAGCTCAGCTGCTTCATGAGAGACTGCATCTGATTTTGAGTCTCAAAAGACCCAGAAATCCAAACCTTTACACAGAAATTCCTCCTGCCTATTCGTTTCTGATGCTCACAAGAGTATACACACCCACCCCCCCCCCCCCCCCACACACACACACACACACACACACACACACACACACGTACAGACTGGCATGAATCTAATAATCCATCCATGCCCCTCAGAGGAAGTGTGAATATGATTATGTGTGTTTCTGTGCCTGCAAGAGTGTGTGCATGTTGCTATTGTTTCAATGCAAAGTAACCAGGAATAACATTCATGCAAAGCGTCATGTTTTCACCTTTAAACATGACCAACAACAGCTCCTCCTTCTCCAAATACAGATCACACACACATACACATACACATACACCACCACCAGGCTTCCATTTTTCGCACAAACACTTAGGCACACGCAAACACACAGAGACCCTCTCTGTCTGAGAATCCATCCACGTCCAGCAGTGCAAAGCAGAAGACAAGCAGAGAATAGCCCTCAAACTCACCCTCTCTCTCAGGCTACGTAGCTCCTCTCCTCTCCTCTGCTCCCTTCTCTTCTGTCCCCTCGTTTTCCCCTCTCACACACACACACACACACAGACACAACACAGCTACTGGATGGGTTTGCTTTTCATCGTTTTGTTCTCTCCCTCTTTTCTCTCTTTGGGGCTTCCACTCCCTTGCTTTGTCCTCCTCTGTGGCTTAGAGAGCGAGTGAGCGAAAGAGTGAAAGAGAGCGAGAGAAAGAGAAGAGCACACATCCACACAAAGAGCTGTTCTTCGCTGCGCTGCTGCTCCCTGTAGCATCCAGACAGCAGGACAACATCAAAGCGGCTCGGGGGGAACACTTGAGGGGCCCATTGTCTCGGCTCGCCTCCGTTTTTTTTCTTACGGGCTCACCCCCTCCACTCGCCTGCAATGGTACGGTCCAGGCATTCACGCCAAGCAGCTTTCACACATGCAGGGGTGGCTTGTCTCAAGCAATTGCTGACAAGCCACAAACAAGGCAGCCACCCCCTCCCCTTCTCTTTCTCGCACACACACACACACACTCACACGCACACACACTATGCCACCCGCCCTGAGCCCCTCCACCACCATTCAGCTCCTCCCATGTCTTCTCTCCTCTCTCTCTCCTTTCCCCGTCGCTCTCTCTCTATCCCCCTCCTTTTCCCTCCTGTCCTCTCTCTAGCCCCCTCCTTTTCCCTCCTGTCCTCTCTCTATCCCCCTCCTTTTCCCTCTCTCCCTTGCTGCCCTTCCTCTCTCTCTCTCTCTCTCTCACTTTCACTGAGTATCAGCCTCCCAAAGGCTGATGTGCTGGCACATACAAGCGCACACACACACACACACATAGACTCAAACACACATTAGCAAGCACTCATACAAACACACAAATGCAACTACACACTCTTTACCACACACACACTTATGTACACACACACACACACAAACACAGCGGGGATGCTTGGGGGTCACAGCGGCTCTCACACTGTGCAGGCAGCTTACAGCTCTCACTGAAAAACACAGAGAGAGAAGGATGGAGTGTGATGGAGGCTGGGGGCATCCACTCTCATGTCTGCCGTGATTAGAAACACACACACACACACACACACACACACACACACACACACACACACAGAAGATAGGGGGTGGGGGCAGGGGTTTAGGTAGGGCAGTGGGAAAGGGGGAGGTGTTAGTTTCGGAACAATAAGCATCAAATTGAAGAGATAAAAGTTCCGTTTGAGTGTGTGATCCACTCTTCACACAAACACACACGACTCTCTCTCTCTCTCTCACACACACACACACACACACACACACACACACACACACACAAACACCTTGACATATAATTGACATCATGTAAAAATATGCATTCACCGTTAACACCAGTCTCATTCACAAACACACACACACACAGAGACAGGTTATATACAGTAATGTAAAGCACGTACACACACAGAGAATTACCACAAACACCAGCAAGACCACCAAAAAGTGCACACACATAACATCACAAATACTGGTGTGTGAGATAAAGAGAGAGAGTTGGAGAAAGTGAGAGACTAAATGAGTGAGCAAATGAGTGTCGGTGAAACTGGGTGAATGTGTTTTTGAATGAATGAACAAGCGAGAAAAATAGGTGTGAATGACTGAGTGAAAAATACCCGCACACACGCTCTCTCTCTGTCTAACACATTCACTCATACAGACAAACACCCGTGCGTACACATGCTCACACAATGTAATCGATCCACACAAAGGGTTAATATTCAACCACTGCACTGGAGTGTGTGTGTGGGGGGGGGGAAGCTAGAGATGGGGGTGGGGATGGGGCAGCAGACAGGGCTGGAGGGGTAAGGAGTGAGGGGGTGGAGGCGGGGTTTGTGCAACTCCACTGGGGATTGGTGGAGTGCTTGATGGCTGAGACTGAGCTAAACTATCTGGCCTGAGAGCAGAGGGGAGTTTGAGAGGGACTGGTCTTCAGCTGCACCCCCCCACCGCCACCCACCCACCCTCACCCCCTCCTCCTCTCTGCCTCTCCCTCCCCCTCCCCCCAACACTGAAGCTGTAAAGTGGGCTCATTTTCACATCAATAAACAGGAACAGTGTGTGATGTTTCAGCGTCGTTTTATTATATTATAACATTTTATCTGCCGTGATAAATTAGCACACGTGTGTATTATTGCAATCATATTCCTGTGGTAAATCCTGGATAGCGAGAGAGAGCCGGGGTGAAGGTGTCACAGCAGTGGGGACGGTGTGAGATACGGCACCGCCGTGGTTCATGTGTCACTTTTATGGCTTTAAAGGAAGAGCACTCAATCCATTCGTGTCCACATGAGGATTTAAAGAAAGAAAATCTCAGCAGTGGGTAAAACAATGGTCCCTCAGATAGACCTGAACCTTGAACCCACCACCCTAAACATACAAGATCCTGCCTCCGCCAAGCTCCTGTGCTTACGTGCTCATTGCTTTTCCCCATGCAGCCGTTTGGTGAATATTGTGTGAGAATAATCAACAGGGTGAATAGGAGAACTGACCAGGAGATGTGAGCAAACAGCTCAGTGTCCATTAGTAGTTGTCCCCACTGGAGACGAGGGAAGCCTCGGAACAAAAGGTTCCCTAAAGACTTACTTGGGCTCCCCATAAGGAAGGCTCTCACAACTGCAAATAAACACAAGATGTGCTAATGTCAGATCCATTTCTAATTTCATCTTACTTCGCGGTAGACACTTCAAGGGAGTAGGTAGGCTGACGTCAGGCCAAACACTTCAGCAAAACCATACCGCCATCTTGTGGTCTTATTTGTGGCTGCATCTGTATCTTTCACTGACTGATCTGTCCATAAGGTATCATTGAGTTCTGTCAGAGCGTAAGTGACATGCTTATATCGGCATGCCTGAATGTGAAAGTGAATATGAGGTGAGCTGCATATATTCTGAATGAGAAAAAGCTAACTATAGTGTATCAAATATTGTTGGAATTTGTAATATTTGTGTTTGGTCTTTCTCTGAGAATTTGAGGAGATACTTACAACAGCACAAGTTTTACTGTCAACACAGTTTATTTGATGTTTACATGTTAACAGACCAGTGGTCTCCCTTTGCATAATCAAATCATAAGTAATATTGTTCTTTTATTCTTTATTATCATTCACTGTATAACACATTAACATGCCATGCAGGGGTGAAGTCAGGGCTGGGCTGGGCACTCTGGGGAATCTCTTCAGTTTAACTCTGAGACTCATCGCTGCAAGAGCTGCTTAAGAGAACACGCTGCCGCTTCCACGGTGCAGTCAGAACCACAAACTTACAACGCAAAGTCTGAGAAAAGGACAAACAGAAAGAACCAGTGAGAGGGAGACAGCGAGAGAAAGAGCATTAACTGTTTAATGTTCATTGTTTACATCTATTGTTCAATGATGAATGTCTAACATTGTTTGATAATAAATTGATATAAAGAAAATAAATGTCTAAGTCATAAAAGATGTGGTCACACTTTATTTGGATGATCCCTTATAAACTTTCCACAGATGCTCAGATTATCTACAATTTATGGTTTAGTTTAGGGTTAGATTTGGTTAAGGTTAGGGTTAGGGTTTGGTTAAGGTGATGCCTCTAAAGGTAGACTATCTAAAACCAAAGTTTTAACCAAAAATGTCTATGTTAAATGTTTACTATAAATGGGTAATACATTGTTACTCTAGTACTAGAAAATCAACAGCAGACTGAAACACTGAAAGGCTTCAGTAAAGGCTTCAGGGACTATGTTGGCACTTTGAGATTCTTCTGAATGAAGATACAAATCAAATTAATTATTATTATAATTAGAATTCTGAATGCTTACCTGTCCGTTTGCTGAGCCAGGAGTGCAGGCGTCAACTCCTTCTGGGCCACACGGGATCTTCTTCACCTCAACATCCATGTCATACTGGCCCCCACCAATGGGCTGTGAGAAACATTACTCTGTCAGATTCAACGTATGTGTGTGTGTGTCTGGGTGTGTGTGTGTCTGGGTATGTGTGTCTCTGTGTGGTGTTTCCTCTGTGTTTTTGGCATGTCTTATAGGTTAATGGCTTTTGACTTATTTGCTTTCATCCTCCATTTTCAGCTCTGAGGAGCAGAGGAGGCTGCATGCACCATGCACAGTGGGGGCATTGCGTACACATATTTCTCGCACTCAGCTCTTTGTCTGTTTTACTAACCAAGCTGGTGGCAGGGTGCTGTCTAAGCAGCCGCTCTCTCACTGGATTGTGGAGGCTATCTCTCTAGCATATAACAGAAAGGGCCTGCCTTTGCCTGAAGGTGTGCATGCTCAGTCCACTGGGGGGTCGGGGGGGGGCACTATCCTGGGCACACATCATGGGGAGGTGTGCTCTGCCGTGTCCTGGGCATCCTCCCACACCCCTCTACACTTCTACCACTTGGACATGGCCGCCTCCATCCTCACCACTGGTTCGTTTGGGTGCTTATATTCTCTTTAGTCTATAAAACTATATCTAAAGAGGGAAGCTGCAGAGCTCCTTATCAGGGAGCAAAATTATAGTGCATAATGTACGGTACTCCCTCAGGCAAAAAATAAAACTGTTTGCACATGAGCTACTAATCTTTGGCTCACTACTACACAAATAATACATTGTGAAATAAATCCAAGGTTTGCAAATAAAGCGTCCTCATTGATTAACCACTGACGACAGGGCATCTGGGAGCCCTCAGGAAGACACACCGACATGACAGTGACTTACAACTAGCATACCCAGTAAGGGAAGGCAGAGAGATGACACACATTCACACTTAAAACACATTTCAAAAAATGGAAAATCAGAGAAAGCAACAGCTTTGATTAACATACAGTAATCAAGGTGTGGGGGAAATATACGAAATACAGACTGGTATAATATTCACTATAACATAGTTTATAATTTATAATACAACACAGACTCAGAATGGGGAACAACTTCATGTCCATGAATCAAACACATAATAAAGTCAGACACATGTAGGGCAGACACACAGAGCGAACCTACAGAACAGACTATGTACCCAGACAGAGACAGAGAATGCAGACACGGGCTACTACAGTGCACCCGAGGTCAGGAGAGAATCTCAATCTCACCGCCTTGCTGACAGAGACCACCCTTCTGATGCTGTATTGATGGGCCTTGTCGTGGAAGCTGAGCGATTCGAGGGCAAACGAGGCACAAGCCCGGACCTCAGGGTCCTGTGGGTCCACAATCTCTCCCTCAGGGACCGCCGTCGACATGGCAACCAAGGTTAGAGCTGTCGCACAAAGTAACCCCCAGGACTGAGTCATCTTGAGGCAGGTGGCTGTCAGTGCTGTCAAGTGGGACCAACAAGTGCAAGTAGCACACAAGGTGGCTGTGTGTCAGCACACAGACACTCCTCCAGATAAACACACACACAGATTGGCCTGGCACTGCCAGCAGCAACCTCTTTGTTCTTTCAGGTGTTTCACAAGAGAGTTGTTGTTTAAGCATGCTTTGAAAAAGGGGTCAACTGAACTACACTCTACTGCAGTGACACCTAGTGGAAAGATAGTAGAGTGCCGTGTTTTACAGACTGCAAAGAGGTGCTGTTGCAATGTTAAAGCAATGCTGTTGCAAGTGAAATATAAATCATATTAAAATTAATTTATTTCTGCATATTCCTGAGAATACCTGGGTTCACTATAAGGCCGTTTACACTTCACTTCTGGGAATTTCACTTTTAAATTGTATAATCCAGTGAGTAAATTGATGAATTATATAGATCAGTGGTTCTCAACCGGGGGTACGCGTACCCCTGGGGGCAGAGATGGGCAGTATTTCAATTACTTGTATTTGGAATACTAGTTAATTAACTTTTGAGTATTTTGTAATTTGTATTTGATAGGGCCGATAAAAAATGTAATGTAATTTGTAACAAAATACTTTACAATGGAGTAATTTTGTATTTAAAATACTCAAAATACTTTCTCCGGTGTTTAGGCAGAAGGAGATTTTTTTTCTGTTGGATTCTACCACTAGACCATCTGATCTGCCTCTGAATGTCATTGTCGAATCAATCAGTCAATTTGCCAATAGTGGCAAAAGTGGTCCTTCTTATGGCCCCGCCCCTTTTTGGGGCAAAAAGGAAATCGCCCTAGATCTCTCTCATTGACAAAACAGGGCGGTGTTCGAAAACTTAAATAGCTGTCTTGATCCTTGTCAATTTATCTTCATTAGTACACCGACTAAAAGGAGGTTCTTTCAAAGAGTGAATCGAGTTGTTGCACTGAACGTTAGCCATCTTGACAGAATGTGACTTGATCAAATCCGTATGATGTCCTTATACGCAATTACGTATGACGAAAGCACGGTGGGGATAGCCCTCCCGGAAGCGAGATTGCAATGAGAGCTGTTTTGTGAAAACATGAGTCACACAGCTGCTGCCTGCAAATATATATACAGTATCAGTCAAAAGTATGGACACATCTTTAATTTCTTTGAGAAGTTTTTTTAAATGTAATTATTTTCTACATTGTAGAATATTACTGAAGACATTTAAACTACGAAAGAACTCCTGGAATGATGTACTAAGCAAAAAAAGTAGAAAATAATAAAAGTAAAGAAAAAACTTCTCCAAAAATTAGAAGGTGTGTCCAAACTTTTGACTGGTACTGTATATACATAATCAATCAAGTTGTTGTCTTTTAATAGCTTTGCTTAGTTACACTGCCATTCTGTGACTGTTCTTACTTTTTGTGGGGTTCACCAGAGCTTTGTGTACATTATATAGCCCCAGGGGCGTAACTATAGGGGGTGGGGTCACATATTTCCTATATTTTAAAAATACAAAATACATGTATCGTATTTTTTTACATTTTCTAGCAACAGTATTTTGTATTTTATTTTGATACATTTATTTGAGGGGTATTTTGTATTTTTGCGTTAGCAGGCTCGTAATTTCTTGATATTAACTGCTGCGAAAAGTTTATCAACGCTGTCATTGGCAGTGGGCTTTGTGCTTCTAATTCACATATTTCATATCAGTCCGCAAGTAGTCCGGTCATTTAACGTAACGGAAAGTCATTGAAACTTGAAGTCAGAAGGTGGGTTGCTAAGCATTTGAGTGAAGAACAATTTATTTTTGCGGAAATCACGAAATGGCAACAAACTCATTAAAAAGAGGTATGCTGGAGGAATGTCTTCAATTTGGCAAGTAACTTTATAATGGGAGCTGAAAACACACAACTGCTGCTGCACACAGAAGTGCGTTGGCTCTCTCGAGGGAGAATACTCAACCGGCTGTTGGAATAACGATCTGAAGTACACACCTTTCTAATTGAGCACAGAAATTACCATGCCACACAGACTGGCTTGCAAATATGTGCTTTCTGGCAGATATACATATTCAGCAAACTGAACGAACTGAATATGTCTGCAGGGAAAGGATAACATAATTTTAAACCTGTATGACAAGGTGGGAGGCTTCCTGAAGAAAGCAGAGCTGAGAAGAAGAGCCTCTGCACAGGGGGATTTCACCTGCTTTCCTCAGGTGGATGATTTCCTCTCTAGTGAGGATGTGGACAGAGCTCCAGTCAAGTTGGTCATCGTGGGACATTTGACCCATTTTATTCAAAATTTTAATTTTTCTACTTTCCTGACATGGAGGAGAAATCTACACAGCTGGATTGGGTGAGAAACCCATTTCTCTTGTCCGAAGCATATGGAAGCAAGCTACCTGTCACTAATCAGGAAGTGTCTCCTGGAAGTGTCATCTGACCGTGGCCTCCAGATGAGGTTTGCCACATCCACACTCACACAGTTTTGGGTGTGTGAAGCAGGAGCACCCTGACCTGGGACAGAAAGCTTTGGAGCAGCTTCTACCCTTTGCCTCCACATATCTATGTGAGGCATCCTTCTCTGCAATGACTGTGATCAAAACAAAGCAGAGAAACAGACTGTGCCTGGAGAAGAGCTTGATGACAGCAGTTTCCTCCCTGCCACCAAGACTGACGCACTCAGTTCAATGCAACAATGTTCAATCTTCAGTGTTGACAGTTTAATAAATCAGACAATGATGGCATAGTGCTGTGTATTACATACTTTTTTCAATCCAAAATGCTTTGCGCTGGTTAGGGGGTACTTGGCTGAAAAAATATTTCATCACTGAAAAAAGGTTGAGAACCACGTACGCATCCAGGAAGAAAAACTGAACAGGAAGCAGGAGAAGTAGGGAAAGGCTCTGGGCTGGTTTGCACGTTTGACTTGGGGGAAGTGCGTCAAAACCACAGGATGGTCAGCGATACCTCTTTTCAAAGTCAACTCAGATGCAATAGCTTTCACAGGATGTGGAAAATACTGAGCATTTTTATATTTATATAATTTCCTGACATACTTGAAGTGGGAATCACAACTATTGAAATAACGTGTTTGAGAAGGACATGGGGGAGTGGGGACTTTTGACCCTCATTCTCTAACATTTCATTGATATCAGGGTAAGCCCATGCTCTGTTGATGTATCATTAGTCCCTAGGATTTTTAATGTCTGTATGAAACCATTTATCACAGTCTTCGCCAACTTCTCTGTAAGGAAACTAGCTGTTAGCCCTCTCAAAAGTTGCTAATTTATGTAATCAACGAATTAACATAATATGCAAATAAGCTGCGCATGCGCACAATATGCAACTCTGAGAGAGGTAACATTTGCGCACAAATACAAAGTTCTAATATTTTTCACTGATTTATCATCGCCTGCAACTGGTTGGACCCACGACTGCCTTTTATTGGTGAGCTGATTTTGAGAAATTAAACTTCACACCAATACATTTTTCTGTTTTTTCTGATTGCTATGGTTATCTTTTTGCCATGCTAGCCTACTAGCTAGCTAGGTTTAAATGGAAGAGTCCAATTTGCATGAAATTATGTTATAGTCTCCTCAATCTAACTTATAAAACTATAACAGGAAAAGGTAGAAACCCTCAGGGTACCTGTGCGGCTTCATATTATTGAGTCCATATTCACCCACATTAACATGTGTTCACCACACGCTAGCAGCTGCCAACTACCTAGCGAAAGCTAGTTAGAAAGCTAACCTCTGAAAGCTTTCAGTGTGCCTGAGTTGCTTCAAATTCACTTCATATTAAAATAAGTTCATATTAGCTAGCAACTACGAAGTGTTAAGCTGGTTCCCTAAGCTAGAGATAGCTAGGCTAGTTCATAGCCAGGTTAATTGGCATGAGACCTCTCACACCTGGCGCTCCATAGCATTCCTTTAAATACAGTCTGGAAGTCATCCGTGATTTCCATTATCGTTTTGATAACCTGACCTTTGAGGATCATTTTGTGCTGGGCATACTTCAGAATTCTTGATTATTCAGAATCAATTATATTATGGCTAACTGTTGTTTTTCTTCCTTTTTCATCCTTTACTTTATCGTTGTGGAAGACTGAATGTGATGGGTCTCTCTCTCCCTCCCTTTCTAATCCCATTAATGTATCAGGTCAAAACAAAATCAGATAGGTAACATTTTCATTCACACTCATTTGGCAATTGCTGGTGTTCCTGGTGGGTTTATTTTAATGTTATGTATTTTCATGCTTAAACGAAAAGGCAGTTCTGAAGTTAACCTTACTGGTTTGTGTCATGTGATGTCATGTGTGATATTGTTACGTTCACTATATAAACCATATGCGCATGTACGCAACGTCACCAATTTGATTGCACTTAAAGGCACCCAGTGCAACTTTCGAGGCTTAAAAATAAACATTCAATTTCTAGTCTTTTTTACACGTAGTAAGTTTCAATAACTCCATACCATTACATACCGACATTCAAGCAGCAAAGATGAGACGTCGTTGTGTGGTGAGAACTGATAGAAAATCGATAACAACAACAATCGCCGCCATTTTCTTTATTTTTTTTAACCTGCAATAAATAAAGCAGGCTTCCAGTCAATGGAAAAATGGCTTCTCCCCAACGGCGATTGTTGTTGTTTACGATTCTCTATCAGTTCTCACCACACAACGACGTCTCATCTTTGCTCCTTGAATGTCGATATGTAATGGTATGGCGTTATTGAAACTTACTACGTCTAAAAAATAGTAGAAATTGAATGTTTATTTTTCATTGAATGTTTACATAAAGTTGCACTGGGTGCCTTTAAGAGATGCTACACATGTTCTGAATAAATAGCCATACATTGTTGAAACACAGTTACTATTGAGTCCTGTTATTCGTCTCGGCGACGAACGTCACATGGTGTCAGAAGAAAAGTGTGTGAAGACGTGATTTATTTGGTACGGAAGAGTGCATCGCCATGGCTTTGGCAAAGTTTTCCCCGCCTGAGCAGTTCGACTTTCACAAGCCCGAAGCGTTGCCGGACTGGAAGCAAAGGTTTGCCAGATACCGAGTTGCATCATTGCTCGCGGAGGATGACGAAGTGGTACAGGTAAATGTCTTGATATATTCAATGGGAGCAGAGGCTGAGCACATATTCAAGTCGTTCACGTTCATAGCAGTGGATGATAGCGACAAGTACAACATAGTAATGGCCAAGTTTGATGAACATTTTATCCCGAAGCGCAACGTATGAGCGTGCCAAGTTCCATTCACGTTCCATTCACGAGTCCAACTTTAACTAAGGCTAATGTGGAATAATGCATGTTCTTTGGGTCAGTGCAACAGGAGCAAAGCATGATGAATTCATTGTTAGCTGAGGGTGAGCCACCATGGCCGGTACTCTGACTGTAGCACACACGACGGTCTAGTTCAAGATTGACTCCGGCGCGGATGCATCAGAAACCACATATGAAACATTAAAGGAAAAGCCCAAACCCGTAGAGGTGAAAACACGCTGCAAAGTCCAGGCGGCGTTGTGGCCACAAGGGGCCAGTTTTTAGCCAAAATGAAAGCCCATGTCAATGGACAGCTACAAAACTGCTGTTTCCGTGTAGTGGTTGTGAAAACCAGTGGAGAAAACCTCCTAGCAGAACTGTGGCTGCTAAACAAGGCTTAATTAAGCGTTTGGATGAAGTCAAAGGGGATCCAGTGAAAATCACCTTAAAAGATGATGCACAGCAGTACAGTGTAGCCGTACCGAGACGGGTTCATATTCCCCTACCCTCCAAAGTAGAGAAGGAACTGAAAAGTATGGAGTCAATAGGCATAATACAACCAACTGAATGGTGTGCTCCTATGATGCCAGTGATTAAAAAGAATGGAAAAAAAAGAATCTGTGTGGACTTAAAAAAAAAAGACTTGATGAGAATGTGAAACGAGAGAAGTTCATCTTAGCTACGTTGGACGATATACTTCCCAAGTTAGCCAAGGGTACTATGTTCTCAAGCCTGGATGCCGAGAGTGGATTTTGGCAAATCCCTATAAAAGAAGAGAGTGCCCGTCTGACCACCTTTTTTCACACCGCTGAGCAGATACTGCTTCAAAAGGTTACCCTTTGGCATCACGTCAGTGCCTCAAATCTTCCAACGAAAGATGTCTGAGCTACTGCAGGGCCACGACAGAACAGTTGTCTACATGGACGACATTTTGGTGTTTGGTGAAACACAAGAAATTCACGACCAGAGACTAAAGCGGGTCATAGATAGTAGATACCATACGGTATTAAGTTAAATAAGGAGAAATGTTGGCTCAACAAGCCAGAATTGGACTTCTTAGGGCAAGTGGTGACCAAAGACGGCATTGCCCCAAGCCCAAAGAGGGTCAAGGCCATTGTGGCAATGGATCCGCCCCAAAACATCAGTGAGTTGAGACGGCTGCTGGGGATGGAAAACTACATCGGACGATATTTGTCGAACCTGTCCACTGTACTCCAACCTCTCAATGAGCTGCTCAAGTCTGAGCGTGTGTGGTGCTGGGCACCGCAATAAATCAAGCATTCACAGAAGTGAAGCGATTGATCTCGTCAGCTCCGGTCCTTGAGTTCTTTGACCCAGCAAAGCCAACGGTAGTCAGTGCTGATGCCAGCAGCTATGGGCTCGGTGGATCCTCTTGCAGAGCCATGATGGAAGACTGAAGCCAGTGGCCTTCTGTTCACGCACCCTGACTGACGCTGAAAAGAGGTACGCCCAGATTGAAAAGAACGGTTCTATCAGTACCTGTGCGGTTTCAAGAAATACAAGTTGCTTACAGACCACAAGCCTTTAGTAACCCTTATCAATTCAGAAGACCTCGACACCACACCTTTACGTTGTCAGCGCCTGCTCATCAGGTTAATGAAGTTTAACCCAGTTTCTGTATATGTTCCTGGAAAACCACTAGTAGTAGCAGATGCCTTGTCCAGACAACCAGGTGACCTGGAAGCATATGTCGACTCAGTTGAGGATGACCTTAGTGTGAGAAAGTCTGTCATCAATCAGATAAAGATGGCTTGAGATCTTAGAACTGCCAAAGACAAACTCAGAAACAGTCATACAAAAGCTGAAAAGCATCTTCAATACGTTACGGAACACCAGAAGAGCTCATGACCGATAAAGGACCACAATTCACAGCTGAACTGTTCAGATGCTTTGCAGCAGAGTATGATTTCCAACATGTGACTTCAAGTCCTCATTTTCCACAATCCAACGGCATGGCCGAACGTGCTGTTAAGAAGGCAAAATGGATCTTGAAACAGGATGACCCCCACTTGGCACTTTTGAGTTACCGTTCAACTCCAACAAATGAGAGCCCTGCCAGGCTGTTAATGGGTCGTGAGATCCACACAACGCTTCCAGTACTGAAAGATAACCTGCGGCCAGTGTGGACTGACCTGGAAATCATCAAATTAAATGTTGCAAAAGCAAAGAAGTGCTATGAAAGGTACTACAACCATCTGTGATAAAATGAGGCTGAAGATTGATGGGCCTGGACAACCACTGCGACTGTGAAGCGCCAGGAGGCTATGCCACACTCCTTCACTATGGAGACAGAGCACATCCAACTGGTGAGTCGAGAGCCGTCCATACCTCTGAAGACGGATTCTCCTCAGCAACAAGACCTAGAGGGGCCAGCGGAACCGGACTTTGGCGACACGCAGAGCATTCCCACTGAACCACCGAGTACCCCTAAGTCCTCAGGTCAAGTTGTCACCAGGTTTGGTAGGACTGTAAAGCCAAACCCAAGGTATGAGAGCTAGTGAGATGAAGGACATAAAGGGCAAAATAACCTGTGTCCCATCTCAGGGGATTGTGGTAGTCTACCCACACCCTTAGTTAGAGATGTTCAGAGAAAAAAAAAGGAAAAAAAATCTTGCTGTGTTGTTTGCTTAAATAGTAATAGTGATTGTGCTTCTTTTCAGATCAGTGGCATTTAAAATATTTTTTTTCTTTATTAACAATTTGAAAAAGGCATGGTAACAGTGGCGTTTATACAATAGGGGCACATTGGTCCACTGCCCCACCAGGGTTGGGGCACTTACGTATTAAATGTGCCCCAATTTATCTGCCCATCAACCTGTGACCAATACATTATTCAGAAGGCTGCTGCTCTCAGCAGCATCCAGCTGTGCACCCGTTGTGCAGGCCACTCACACGACTTGGGGACCACAGAGAAGTCACCCAATCGGTATTCCCAGTTCCGGGAGCACATGCACAGGGGAAAAGTACTGGCAGTTTATTGCCCCAAACCGGTTTCAAGGTTCCCCTCATCACACCTATAAAAGTCCAATCCACCTCTGTCCTCTTGTTGGTCAAGAGAAGTTGGAGGAGCACCAATTCACAATCAGATACACGATCAGAGACATTCACGATCATTCATACCGTGTGTCGTTCAGAAAGTGAGTCTTGTATATATAATTTTTCATATCTGTATGTCTTGTAATTAATATCATTCCATAGAAACCACGGATCATTCTATCATTGTCTATTGTTAATTCATGTCAATTCTTTACACAGATCATGATATCACGGCTCAACCACTATTTCTTGTTTATCCTGCCATTCAAGTCTTGTTTGTTTATTTGAAAAGGGACAGCCTACATTGATAAACCTTTCCAAAAAAATATGAATGTACCGGAATTAGCTAGGTCATTTTGAAACTGGTACATGCAAATGGAGAAGAGGACCACATAGAAATTGTGGCAAGTGTTACAAAATTTGGTCAGAAGCAGGATTATGCAAATTGCATCAATGTCATTGCACCTGGCGTGCAATATCCAAACCAAAGACAGAAACACACAACTCCTTTGGTCTCGTCAAGGGCTCCAGAAGCCTATTGGCCATTCTAGCATGGTATACAGTGCTCTTTGGATTACTGGCAGACCCACTAAATTCACGTCGTGTTGCCCACTCAATGCATCACACGTATCGACCAGTCGCTTTACACTTAATACACTATGGATGATTACAAAGAAATTTTATTTTTTATAACATTTAAATCCACCAATTTGACTGGATGGACACATGGAATAAAATGCTACTGGCTATTGTAACACTGGTAGGTAGTTTGCTAGATAAATATGCTTAACTCAAAGCTAGTATAATTTTTCACACGGATCGAATCTTTAATTCGCGTCAGGTTTTGTTGGGTTTAGTGCGAGCATCTCGTTAGCAATTAGCAATTCCTCCGTTGTGCTGCTTTAAGATTATAAAATGAATTGGATTATTGATTATTGGCAATCATTATTAACTCTTAATTCAGATATTTCAAGTTCGAACATGATTTGTTTAAAACATCCAATGGTATGTAGGTTACTGTTATCTTGATTTTGTGCCGTGGGTGTTTCTCTGTCCCCCCTTGTCCTTCTCTTTGTCTTCTGAGCTTTAAGAAATGGTCTTTAGAAGCTGGGCCATCATAATTTATGATAGAATTGATGCTGAAAAAACACACCTTTAACTATAATTAATTCAAAAGTAACCTGGCTTCGGTGCCAGAGCTTTCCTCTTCTGACCTGCATATAAGTAACAGTTATGTACATGAACTGCACATTTAAATTAATGAACAAAAAGACATTCTATTTTAAAATCTCTATTTCCTAACAAAAATGTTTATTATATTCACTTGCCTGTTGTTGTTGTGGTGGTAGAGGTAGAGGAGGATGATGATGATGGGGTGGCTGCAGGGGAGGAGGAGGAGGCACTGGCTGGGACAGGGGAGCTGTGGTGATGGGTGGGGCTGAGGGACTAGAGCAGGTGCGTGGCCTGTCGCGGCTGGGGGTGCTCCCAGAGGCCCAGACGGGGGCATTTGTCCTCTTGGCGGTGTGGGATATTTTTATATGAGTAAGGAATGGATTGACCAGATACCTGTTGAATAAGTGTAAAGGTTAGATTTGGGTCACTTTTTAGATGAAGGTTGAGATTTCAAGTAATAAGGTGTAGCCTCAGTTGACCTAAGGGAAATAATGGGTGTGGTATTGGATGACACAAACAGTGGCGGCTCGCCCATAGGGTGCGCTGGGGCTCCGCCCCCCCGCTGACCTGACTGCCTGTTTTTCTTTTCTTTTCTTTTTTAAATAATCTCTCATTTTGAAAAAATAACCTGTGTTAATACAATGATATTGATGATTTTGCTTTAGAATGGGTTTAGAACTCTCCAAAATTATATTTACATTACATTCACTTTCAAGTTCCACGTTTAAAACGTGAACGTTTATCATTTTTGGTGTAGTAGCCAATAGGATGTCTTGCCGGGGCTCCTGGTCGATCAGCCCGTGTGTGCTGTATTTAAGCCAATGGCTCCCCTGTTGCTAGGCAAAAAAGAATACACATCCGCCAATCATCGTCGAGGAATTTTATGGGTTACGGGCGCTGAAGGCTAGAGCCCCTACCAAGATGCACCACTGCTTGTTAACAGGTATTTTCCATTCTAGCAGAGAAGTGTTAAGCATGGCGACGTCGGATGTAGTTGTGGGAGCTCAGCTAGCCCCAAATTCAGTCAAATCCTTACATCTGCATCCCTTTGGAAGAAGAACTTTTGCGGAAAAGCTAATTGTTAAACAACTCGGACCAGACAAGCCAGAAGTGAAAATAACCCAACAGACGCGAGAAAAGGGGAAAACATACACCAGAAGCTTTTCCCGAGATTGGTTCGATCGAAAGGCATGGCTAGCTGTGGGTATGTCAATGCCATCTTTTGTTTTCTTTGCCTGCTGTTTAAAACAAGTGCGTGTGATAGACAGTTCGTGGACACAGACAGGAATGACAGAACTGAAGCATTGGTCAGAACGCGTTTAAAAACATGTGCGGTCAAGAGTGCAATTTGTTGTTTCTAAGTTGTGAGCTGTTACTGTTTCATACCAGTTAAAATAATCTTTCTTCTCATACTCATACAGCTGCAGTAGGCTATACATGTCTTTAAAAAAACTAAATTGTTGTAGTAGTTGTAGTAACAAAAAACTGTTGTTCCCTAGTATAATTTATCGTTATGTGTTGGCACTTTCTATCTGGACGTGGACCATAATAAACATGTAACTTGTTCATTATCATTACCTGTGAAACAGTTGATTTCTACATGGCAGATATATTAATATTGTCTTTAGACCATTGGTATTGACTGGTTTGAGTTATTTTATTGGTATAGGCAAGGGGCTGTTTTAAAACTGAGCAGCACTTCTCTGCATTAACAGCTCACGTCTCGTTTTTAATTTATTGGCCTACATGAAATAGCGAACAACAAATTTATCATTGTGAATGATTTGGGATCTCCGGCTGGCCACCCGAAAATGCACCAGAATGCCGGAAATCACATCTACGAAATTCAAAAATTTCTGGGGGAGAACCCCCAGACCCCCCGCTCAAATAGCCCCACCAAAAAAAAAAATCACCAGCCGCCACTGGACACAAATATACATTTTCACCAAGTTTGCTGCTTCAGTGTCTTTAGATATTTTTGTCAGATGTTACTATGGAAGACTGAAGTATAATTACAAGCATTTAATAAGTGTCAAAGGCTTTTATTGACAATTAAATTAAGTGGATGCAACTTCTCCCAACCACCCAGGAACAGTTTGGTGATAAACAATGCCTTTTCCAGCATGATGGAGCACCCTGCCATAAGGCAAAAGTAATAGGGCTAGGGAAACAAAACATCAATATTTTGGGTCCATGGCCAGGAAACTCCCCAGACCTTAATCCCATTGAGAACTAGTGGTCAATCCTCAGGAGGCGGATGGACAAACAAATACCCACAAATTCTGACAAACTTCAGGCATTGATTATGCAAGAATGGGCTGCCATCAGTCAGGATGTGGCCCAGAAGTTAATTGACAGCATTCCAGGGCGGATTGCAGAGGTCTTGAAAAAGAAGGGTCAACAATGCAAATATTGACTCTTTGCATCCACTTCATGTAATTGTCAATAAAAGCCTTTGACACTTATTAAATGCTTGTAATTATACTTCAGTCTTCCACAGAAACATCTGACAAAAATATCTAAAGACACTGAAGCATCAAACTTTGTAAACATGTATATTTGTGTCATTATCAAAACTTTTGGCCACAACTGTAAGTCTGTTGATTTGATTGGGGTCAGATGGGAGGTCAGGTTTAATTGGCTGGATTGGTCAACCAAGCGAAACACAGATGGGAGGTTGCGGCTAAAATGACTACAGTAAATCTGTTCGAACAACACATCCTGGGTTTGAGCTTCCGATTGTGAAAGACTTAAATTGGCCACAACAGTGGCTACTCTCTGCTCGCTCTGTTCTGCTGCCTCCCTGGCACGGTCTTCCCTCTCCTGCAGGAGTTTTTCGTACTCCTTTCCAGTGACGACCCGGGCATCCGCTGTTATTGAGCAGAATGTTGTTCTTTTGGTTTGGACCCGGCTCAGGACCTCTGCAAGGTCCAGCTGAACCAACGCTGCTACAACCAGGGGATGATCCAGCACAGGAGGTGGAGCCATGGCGGAGGTCCCTACTGGAGAGGATGTGGTGCTGCTGGCAGGGTTTTCGGTGGCGGTGCCAACAGGATGAACTGCGGCAGCTTGGTGGGGGGTGCCTCAAGACATGTTAGCGTGGTGGGTTGTGACCGCTGTGATAGAAAATGGCACACTCCCTGAAGCCTCTCACCACAATGTCTTATAACCCCTGCTGCCGGTGACGGAACACTCTGGCCAAATAGGCCCGATTCACTACAAATTAATTGTTGAAATGGCAGAGATTGCCAGCCACTTTGGAAAACTCTGCCTTTAAAGGGCCAAAGAATCCCACGTCCAGGGGTTTCAAGACATGGGAGCAATGCGGTTGAAAGCACAGGAGTGTGACACCCTCCCTTTTTGCTGCCTCAATGACATCACGTGTTAGGTGGCTCTTGATGCCGTCGAATGTGAGGAGCAGAGAGCTCACCCTACGGGCATGGGCAATGAAATGGGCAAACCATTTGAGGAACAGCTCCCTGTTAATGTACACTGCAGGTGACTTGCCATACAGGGCACCTGGTGGTCCTCCTTGGGTGTAGGGGCCTCCAGGGAAATGTTTCTTGAGGCTAATGAAGGAAGGAACATCCTCCCCAGCCGCATTTAGGCAGGCCAGTACTGACAGGTGGTCTCTTGTCCCCTGGGCCTGCTAGTTGAAGTGAGCAGCGCCCAGGGTTGCCAGGACTTTGCTCTGCTCCATGCTGAAGCCGGTTTCATCAGTTATATATTTGGTGTGGTTTGTCCCTCAGCCCAAGCTCCTCCATTGTGGTGGTGAGTAAGCGAAGTACTTCTCCACCGTCCATTTCCGCCCAAAGATGGCGGTCCATGACGTCTGCAGTCCTCATGGACAGTGACTAATATATATTACACGTAACGATAGGAATATAGAAATACATAGACACCTACACACCGTCACAACTAATCTGTCATTACATCTGTCAAGTCTGGTGCTGCAGCTACCAATGTTTCTGACAGGCCTAAATGTATTTCTCTATCTTGTAAGATTTTGAGAAACATGAATTGTAATATTTAGTTTTCAAGTCTGAATTCAAGATTTAACGTTTATATTTAACATTTAGATTTAATATTTATATAATTTTTCAATTTGGTGCAACATTTTGCAGAACAACACACGTGGAAAAGTTATTGCATAAATTTAAGTGACAGTTTAGAATGTAGTATATTCCATAAAAAATGTACAGCTGAATATTGTATTATGCTTTTTTATTCATCTGACAATGCTAAATGAACATAACTGAGCAGGATTGCGAAATGTGCAACATTTTACAAATGGCACCCCATATACAAACACAAAGCATTTATCAGCATCAATACATTTCATATACACTGTCAAAGGGTAAAGTGTTGAGGGTGTTTAGGATAGGCACAAAAAGGAAGCATAGAGAGAAATTCAGTGGCTTGCAATTTATTCACCTACCACTAGAGGGTATCATGTACACATTTGAAAAACAGATAAGAAACAAAACGGACTGTTTGAAAAGGAAATATTGACAAAATGATATTGAAACTATCGTTGCCTCAACACCAAGACTGACATACTATTTCCCCACTCACTAACTTTATTCCCTTAATATAATTCCATGACGTTGGCTCTGTAGTAGACGTTATTACATTCAATGTCATTTTAAGATGGTACACTTTTGAAAGAACAAAATGGAGAGGGCCACTGAGTAAAGGTTATCATTTGCAACAACCGTGTCCGCCTTGTTTGGCAAGCAGAAGAGAACATTACAAGCGGATATTTAGCATGTTGTTCAAAATAGAAAATGTGGTCAGTCAGGTCACTCTCAGGTGGTCTAGACTGACCTAGGGACCCGCTGAGGGTATCCCACATTCCTTGGGACGTTAGGTTGTGATTGATGATGTTCTTTGGTGTGTGTTTGTAAAGCACGCTGTGTGAAGACATTTGAAAAAGTTTACCTAACGAGAGCCATAGTGTATGTAACCAATAGGGACAAACTTCTTAGATAAAATATTTTAAATATAATGTTTTTGTATACACTCATTGCTTTAAGGGCAGAAGTGCGTATCCAAAAGTCAGTTAGAATAAGAATCATAAAAATAGAGGGAATCAAAGAGAATATAGATCACCTACAAGGCCCACCACCGGCCCACAACGTGCCCATAACTGGCCCAACCCATCCCCTCCACCTCCCATATATCAACTACACAAACAAACGGGCAGCTTTTAATCATTATTGTTAGATTTAGGCCGAATCTCGATTCTTCCCCTTGCCCCTTTTGCTTTGTCTTTGTCTTGTCTTAACCCTAGCACTTGCAAGTGTAAGGGCCAAGGGCTGAAAACTTTCCCCTATGAAATGAGACGCCACTCGGTTTTGGGTACGTCATGCGTGACTGTATGAGCTATGAAACTAGCGATTTAAAAAAAGTCTAATTAAGAACATGGTTGCAAATATATATGTATACAACTGTGTAGAGCACGAAACAAGACTGTCGTCATTTTTAAATTAATTATAAGCCAAAAATACTTACATGTAGTCAGAGATGGGCAAAAATACATCAAAATGTATTTGGATACAAAATACAAAATACCCCTCAAATAAATGTATCAAAATAAAATACACAATACTGTTGCCAGAAAATGTAACAAAATACAATACATGTATTTTGTATTTTTAAAATATAGGAAATACTTTTTCTGAATTTTCTGTTTTCTCACAATTTGGTATAGCAGAACATTCAGGTTTGGGCTATACAGTGGCGTAACGTAGTTACCACGGGCCCAGGTGCAGGCTATTATGACGGGCCCTTGTCAGTGGTGTAAGGCAGTGGTTCCCAAACATTTGAGTCACTTATCCTTTTTTTCATGCCACCACCACGCCCCTCCCCTAAACACATATTCCACCTATTACTCCTGTCAGTGTAATTTTTTCGCTGAATATGGGTATGCATCAGTATTTTTGGCAATCAGTATTTCAGCCCTGTTTTTTGAAAAAAATTGATTTCACATGTGAGTCAATGAGAGAGATCTGGGATGATTTCCTTTTCGCTCCAAAAAGGGGCGGCCCATAAGAAGCACCACTTTTGGCAAATTGACTGATGCCTGATTCAACAATGACATTCAGAGGCAGATCAGATGGTCAAGTGGTATAATCTGACAGAAAAAAAATCTGGAGAAAGTATTTTGAGTATTTTAAATACAAAATTACTCCACTCTAAAGTATTTTGTTACAAATTACGTTTGGTTT
>NC_137922.1:14968661-15003661 GCF_963457725.1 Sprattus sprattus | reverse complement strand
GCTTGCAATTCATTCACCTACCACCAGGGGGGGAGGAGGTATCACATGCAAATGGGAAAAACAGATAAGAAACAAAACAGACTGTTTGAAAAGAAGATATTTACAAAATATAAACGGGAAACCTCTGCATCAACAAAAGGACTGGGGTTAGACTGACATACTATATTCCCACTCACTAACGTTATTCCCTAAAGACAATTCCATGAAGTTTGCTATTAAGTAGATACCTACCTGGATGGGCAGTGTATAGCATGCGGCATCATGACCATGTGAATGCACAAATGAAATGTGTCCACAGATATAAGCTATAGAGTGTGATCATTTATTTATTGACCCTTAAGAACACAAAAGGTGCAGAAACAATACTGCCTCAATAGGCTATTGGTCTAAGCAGCAGTGGCCAGTATAGGCCTACATTTGAAACTGAACATTTCCACTGAATCTTTAAATAGTAAGACTAAAACAGCGCAAATGTTAAAAAAAAAAAATCTTTCTGATGCATGTAGTCCAGTGCTTCTCTGACTTTCAGTGGTTCTTTAATGTACTTTCAGAAGATAATAACTCAAGTGTTAATCCTTTCTTTTCAATGTTTGTCCATATAATAAGGCAAAAAAAGTTATAATAATCTGTATATGGCCACATTTAAAGAAAGAAAATGTAAAAGTTGGCCATTACATTACACTTATCAGTCCACCTGATGTGGTTGGGCAGATTTTTCAAAAGATTTTCAATCTTTCCCAACAGTCGACGATTACTAATCAAATAAGCCTGAAAGTCCTTGCAGGTCATTTGCTTGAAAATCCCAGTTGGTTTTGGAATCCCTGCCGGACGCATTTTTTTAGGTCTCAAAAAGAGGCCATGTCTGGGCAAAAGACGACGTCTGCTCACTCTAGGTAAGGATATGTGCATGTCATCTCTCAATGTGCGTTCAGTTAAAGTTATCATTGGTCAACAACCGTTTTCGCCTTGTTTGTCAAGCAGAAGAGAACTTTACAAACGGATATTTAGCATGTTGTTGAAATGAGAAAATGTAGGTGGTCAGTCATCTCACTCTCAGGTGGTCCAGCCTAACTCAGGGACCCACGGAGGGTATCCCACGTCCCATAGGTATAACAGTACAGGGAATTCTTCATGCACTGTAAAAAGTAGGAATAACAATACAGGGCATTGTTCATGCTCTGTAAATAACTACAATATTACTAAACGGTATATTTGTATATCCTCCTGGGAACCAAGAAAAAAATATGTCTTTTTTTGTGATTTCCTTAAAAAATAAATGTCCATGACAAGAGGACACTGTTGGTTCTCAGGAGGATATTAGTAACAATACAGCAATCAAGCATATACAAAAAGCCATGGTTTCCATCAGTTCTTTACCCCAGGGTCATTTAGAGAGTCAACAAGAAGGGGCTCATGATTCTGCAGAATCTCATAGAACTTGGCTTTCCCTTTGGGTCCAACAGTTTCCAGGCAGGCATACACGCGTCTCATCTGTTCTGTACTGGTACTGGCTGCCCTAATGCCATTGTATTTTATCAAATTGATCAGCCCTTTGCTCAGCATTTCATCTGCTATTGGATCCACATGCGTAATGTTTAAGAGTTCAAGCCGATGTTTATCAACAAATTGAGCTGCCTGCTCCAAAGTCTTCGTATTGGTCAATGCAGTAGTCTGGCAGAAATCATGTTCGTGTATGCTCTCTTCCCACACACATTCATTGTCTTGAATGTTTGTCAATTTCATGTCAAACTGTAATCTATCCTCATTTATTACCACCTTATAAAAGTTTGGTGTGGCATCAGAATGCCTCAGAATCATCTCCTGTGGTGTCACTGTGGCCGTGGGCGAGGTGCTGAGGCTGTAAGTATCTCCCATCTTCAAACGTCTCTCTGGGCTAGGTAAGAGGATCTCAATGCTGTTGCACTTCCCTTCCTGATGTCTCACCATGTTCTCAAGGTGGCTGTCTGCGGGTATCAGGTAAGTGCGCTGTATGAGGGAGGTGGCACTGGGACGAAAGTGCAGCAGTTTACAGTGCACAAAGACAGGTTGCTCAGGGTTATCAGCGGTCACAGGCCCCACCGGACTGAAAGAGGGGTGAACAAAGAGACAAAAAGTCTGTCATAGTTAGACTTAAAAATTAGCAAGGTCACCAACTGTAGGCTAAACAGCTTCAAAGTGGTCAGAGTGATAGCAGATTTCATAGGTAGAAGTTATTCAATCATGATCAAATGAATTAAGTAAAAGAAGAACACAGAGGACAGACATGCTGGGTCTTTTAATTTCCTTTAAACTGTCTATCTGAGAAAAGAAGAAATTCTTACCCATCATGTGCTTCACGTCTGTGAGTCTGTGATTCATCCAAGCAAGAGGCTGGATGAGGGAGAGACAAAAGTTTCACTGATATTACATCTCCTCCATGCAGCTTCTGTGTGTGTGTTTCTCTGTGCAATGGTTTCGGTTTTTAAATTAGACATGCTCAGTACACAAAAACAAAATCCCTTCAATGACAATGGAATTACAATTACAAAATATATATTATTAAAAGCAGCGATAAGGGGGGCAAGCAGGCCAGAGTTGCCTTATGAAGCCCTGTAGGAAATATAATGGTATTACATAACCCCCCAGTGGTCAAATATTAAAATTTTCTTTGAGCCACAGACACTCTCGCCAAAAGAAGAGCATTAATAAGAAAAGTAAGAAACACAGTTGGTGCCTAGGCAGGCCCCCAACTGCAATACAATGCTGATCATATTACCAGTTGTTGATGGTTTTCCCACATTCATATAATCCTGTTCTCTATCTCCTCTCTTCTGAGGGACATCCTGAGGCTCTGAGGACACATCCTGGTTCTGGGTGGAGGTGTAGGAGAAGTCTGATTTTCTCTCTCTAGGAAAGGAGGAGAGTGTGAACAGCATTGTAATATCTGAGTTCTCATATACCACAACAATGAAACCTTTAAAGGAACAGTATGGTAATAACGGTGTAGCCTACTAGTGTACAAAAGTAGATTGAAGTTTATTGAAGTCGACCAATTAAGTTAAACACCCACTGACACGCCATGTCCAAGATGGCAAAACAACGTGTTAATTTATTGGCAACAGTCAAACTTCGGAAGAATTGTTCCAATGTAAATGTCATGTTGGCATTAAACCAGCTTAATATGTCAAGCATTGTAAAACAAATTGTCAGAATATTACCTCTCTGATATCTGCAGATGGAAAAGATCAAGCCCACCTTGGATGTCAGTCGTGCCATTTTGAGCCATTGTGGAGCACTGAAATAAATTCATCATCATCATGATCATCATTAAAATCACTATCTAGTTAGTAGACCTGGAATTCATGCATTGAGTGATTTTAAACAGGAACTTATGTGGTTTAGTCCGGAATCTGGGGACAAGGCCCCAGTCACTTCTCAACTTCCCAAACACACCATTTATGCTGAACATTACAGGTTAATGGCATGAAATTGTAACATTTGTGGAGGGGTGGAGAGAGAAGGGAGAGATGGAGAGAGAAGGGAGGGGTGGAGAGACAAGGGAAGCGAGATGAGAGAAGGGATGGTTGAAGAGAAAAGAGAGGGTTGGAGAGAGAAGGGAGGGGTGGAGAGAGAAGGAAGGGGTGGAGAGAGAAGGGAAAGGTGAAGTGAGAAGGGAGGGGTGGAGAGAGAAGGGAGGGGTGGAGAGACTAAGGCCCAATCCCATTTCTAATCTCTACCCCTACCCTTACCCCTACCCCTTTGCCCTCGCTTTTTCAAACGGAGCCATAAGGTAGGGGTAGGGAACGCTAGCCCTTCGAAATGGGATAGCAGTTCAACACTTACGTACGTCATCAGTACGCTGCGTCAGCTGTTACGTTACCGGAGAGCGACAGCTGTCACTCACCAGACATAAACAAACATGGCGCCTGCAGCTGTTATTTACACAATGCAACATTTCATCAAACAAGTTTTAAAATCATGAATTACAAAGAAAATACTTTCATTTGTGTGATGCTTTTCCTGCTGTTTCCGACATTTTTAAATGGACTCGCGCGATGTTATTTCTGTAATGATTACGGGTTCGCAATGCATTGAGGGAAATCAGTCTACCCCTCCGTTTGAAGTGTGCCTTCGGAAAATCTCCGTTTGGAGGGGTAGAAAGCCCTTCCCCTCTCCCCTACCCCTCTGTCTTAACGTGAATTGGGACAGCCCTACCCCTCCACATGAACGCGCAAAACGGAGGGGAAGGGGAAAGACGAAGGGGTAGGGGGTGAAATGGGATTCAGCCTTACTATGTGAGCAGGACAGATGGAAGGAGGGAAACACATTACACCCCAGGGGCGCACATATAAAGCCATATATATATAAATATGGCACATATAAAGCCAATATAAAGCCATATAAAGCAACAACTCTGCAAATATCTTACTCCTTGCATAGCACACCCATTAAGGAAGACAAATATGGCAACTTGTCAACAAATGAGGAATACTGGTGAAAATCCAAGTGTTGTATTGTCAATTTTAGCGAATGGATAATTAATCTTGCTAGTTAGCTAACGCTAGCTAGCCAGTGACGTGTGACATTCCTTGTTATTGCCATTCAGTCGAAACATCAGGCAATCTTCATAGTGCAGATTCAGCTGTACCACAATTTGCATCATTTTCTTAGAGTCGTGAAATTGAAATTAGAGTAATTATTACAATGTTGATTTTGGTGTTGCAAGCTAGTTTAATTAGACATGATTCAACTAATCAAGAGCTATGCATAGGCCTATTGAAATTAAAAATGTATGTCAGGCTGTCCAAATACACCAAAATGCTTAATAACTACATAAAAGCTAAATTTAACAAATAATAATAATACATACGTTTGTTACATCATTTTAGATTCACTTTTAAAAAGACACCACCTGTGCATCTTACACTCTTGCTCTTGCAATGAATAAAGGTGCAGTAGCCTACTTGACATCTTGGTGAATTCCATTTTATTCCATTTTGGCTAATTTCGTTCACCCTGAGGTAGATTGATGGTTTAAAATGAGTGAATAATATGTGCCACAAGTGACGCAGACCTTCTAAGATTGTTGTTTGCCTGTCATTAAAACAACAGAAGACTAAACACATTATTTGCAGGCGATGGGGATGATGAGCGAGTGAATAGCGGAGCTGTGTGTGTGCATCAACCTTGCACCGGGGGGCGTGGCTGGCCGGAGCGACGTTCAGCACAGTCGGCGAAGTATTTTTTTTGGTGCCCTAGCGCGTAATGGGAGCGGCGGCACTGAGCACAGACATGACATATTCTCAGTGATATTGTTCTCTAATTAATGTTTGATCATCGTTGCGATCGTTGTTGTGTTTATTTGAAGAAAAAAATACCGTCTTTACAAAACCATTTACACTTTCCTACCTGCAATCCTGTTGCCAAACCGTATCTATCAAAAGCAACGTAGAGCAGAAGTTACAACCTTCAAGTCAACAACGAATGTAGAATTTATGAATAACGAATAATTGCACCATGTTGGTGCTGGTGAAGTCTGCACATCGAACGGACTGCAGAATGAAATGCCACATCCTGTGTGTGTATGGGGGACTCCAATACCTCCCTCTCCTGTTGAGTGAAATATCGTGCTCCTTCGTAGTTCACTACTATCCAGGTGAACATTTCAGAAATCAGTTTAAGGACATGAAATTGCAGTTCCACCAAGCGAATTACGAAGGAAAAAGAGCAGGAGAATAAGAGGGAGAAAGGTGGCGAGGACGAGTGAACAAGAGGGAGCGTGCAGGACGAGTGAACAAGAACGAGCGTGGCGAGGAGGAGTGAACAAGAGCGAGCGTGGCGAGGACGAGTGCCTGCCTACAGCCTACACACCCCTTGCCACCTTTCTCCCTCTCCCTCCCCAATTTCATGTCTTTCAAACTGATTTCTGAAAAGAAAAGTTCACATTATGTTTTTCTGGTTGAACTCTTGACATTTCGAGAGTAGGCTAAAGAATGGCTCACCTGTGCTTCGATCCTGCAGACTAGGGTCAATGTGTTTGTCAAACAGGCGAATCTCTGAGAGTCTCTTTCTTCTCAAGAAGAACTTGTAAGTTGTAACAGGTGCTGTCCAAGGAAACCACATCGTTCGGTGATCAATAGCCTAGACGAGACCTGTGTTTCCAATTGTCTGTTGGAGTTGCCCTGACTGATAGAACTGCTGTTTCGAACTGCTGCTTCTCGTCTTCAGTCGTAAAGCCAGCAAAAATGAACCGCGCTGGACATGTGAGGAGCTAATGCGCAAAGTAGTACAAACCTATCTGCACATTTGTTGTCTGTGGTCTGATGAGGCTCGTGTTAGCTACATCCAGCGGAGTGATTGAAAGTGTGTGTGTGTTGGTGTGTCTTTAAAGTTTTTGAGTCATATACGCCTGTAATCTAGCCTACCGTAAATAATTTGACTTAAGAAAGTTTTAAAAATGTCGTTTACATTCATGAAGGTTTTTTTCCAAAGCATGTTTAGAGAAATATGATATTGCATTAGTAATTTTGTTGTCTTATAGATGCGAAACAGCGATTTGAAAATGTTCCCCAACACACCAATGGTAGTATATCACACTTAAGTAGCCTATTTGTGAGCGGGTGTATCAGATCAGAGACAACGGGACACTAGGCATTGACGTGTGATGTTTTGTGTGTTTGTTTGATTTGTAGGCATCGTGTGCGCCACTGTTTGTAACCCTCAATGTGTTTTATTGTTTGTGTCCCGCATATTGTTTTGTACTGTCTGTGAGCCGACGTGTCTCTGAGTAGTTTATTGATGTAAATAAAAGAGCGGATGTTTTTCTATACTCCGGTTATCATGATAATGCAGTTCATATCGACCTGACACTAAAACTGGGGAGGAAAATTAATTTGCCAAGCAAAACGGCGAGTTTTGCCGTATGCTTCTTTCCTGCCCTGCGCCTACTGGACAGGAATCTCCATAGACTCTTCAGTCTAAAAGGCTTTTCTATAATGGGAGTAACTGTAAAAAGAGGGTGTGCCTGAGCGGCAACCTTTTGATTTTGTAATAGCGTTGCGGGTGATATTATTTGAGCGCTCTAAGACACATCAATGGCCGTAAAATATTCCACAGTGCCCTCCACAATTATTGGCACCCTTAGTGAATGTGACCAAAACAGGCTTTAAAAAAATATGTCTTTTTGCTGTTTATACTCTTGGTCTTTTACTCAAAATAGTCACAAAAATCTTACCTTTTCATTGAAGTCAAATTATTTAAAACATTTCTATATTTTTTCATAGCCTGTTTAGGTCACATTCACTAAGGGTGCCAATAATTGTGGAGGGCACTGTAAATGGCACAAAACCTGTCCAAAATGTTACTATCTGCATAACGTCACATAAGTAACATAGGCTCAGTAAACTAAATAATTGTTAACAACACAAATATTTAAATATACTTAAATATAAAGTGGGGTGTCACACATGTAGCCTACCGCTCTGAACTCTGGACTTTATAGCCCTATAGTAGTGGCAGAAGTGCCCATGATCTTGACGCTGCGACCCGCCTAAATACAACTGACACTATACTTCAGCCTCCAAAAGTAATTTTATATCCTATTCCGAAACTATGATATGCATTTTATGATGCTTATTGACAGAGGTTCGGGAGGAAGAGGAGTTGTTCAGTAATCTGAAGGCTGCTAGTGCGATCCCCACTCCTCCTGACCAAGTTTCGAAGTGTCCTCGATCAAGAACTGAACTCCTGAGGCATTGCTTCCTGCATTGCATTACTCTCTGAGTAAAGCGCTGTATGAATATAGTGCATTTACACTTTTTGCATTTACACGTCTGTTTGTGGAAAGAACACAGTGTGGTTACTTCGTCGTTCTTGAAGTTTAAAAAGTCTGAAAATCTTAATATAAGTCTATCTAAATCATGATGCCAAACCGTGTTTTTCGTAACGTAGAAGTAGGCTACTTAACACGTCAACATCGAATGTGAAGAATAACGAATAAATGCACCATGCTGGTGCTGGTGAAGTCTGCACATCGAATAGACTGCAGAATAATGAAATGCCACATCCTGTGTGTGTATGGGGGACTCCAATACCTTCCTCTCCTGTTGAGTGAAATATCGTGCTCCTTCGTAGTTCACTACTATCCAGGTGAACATTTCAGAAATCAGTTTCAAAGACATGAAATTGCAGTTCCACCAAGCAAATTACGAAGGAAAAGGAGCAGGAGAATAAGAGGGAGAAAGGTGGCGAGGACGAGTGAACAAGAGGGAGCGTGCAGGACGAGTGAACAAGAGCGAGCGTGGCGAGGACGAGTGCCTGCCTACAGCCTACACACCCCTTGCCACCTTTCTCCCTCTCCCTCCCCAATTTCATGTCTTTCAAACTGATTTCTGAAAAGAAAAGTTCACATTATGTTTTTCTGGTTGAACACTTGACATTTCGAGAGTAGGCTAAAGAATGGCTCACCTGTGCTTCGATCCTGCAGACTAGGGTCAATGTGTTTGTCAAACAGGCGAATCTCTGAGAGTCTCTTTCTTCTCAAGAAGAACTTGTAAGTTGTAACAGGTGCTGTCCAAGGAAACCACATCGTTCGGTGATCAATAGCCTAGACGAGACCTGTGTTTCCAATTGTCTGTTGGAGTTGCCCTGACTGATAGAACTGCTGTTTCGAACTGCTGCTTCTCGTCTTCAGTCGTAAAGCCAGCAAAAATGAACCGCGCTGGACATGGGAGGAGCTAATGCGCAAAGTAGTACAAACCTATCTGCACATTTGTTGTCTGTGGTCTGATGAGGCTCGTGTTAGCTACATCCAGCGGAGTGATTGAAAGTGTGTGTGTGTTGGTGTGTCTTTAAAGTTTTTGAGTCATGTACGCCTGTAATCTAGCCTACCGTAAATAATTTGACTTAAGAAAGTTTTAAAAATGTCGTTTACATTAATGAAGGTTTTTTTCCAAAGCATGTTTAGAGAAATATGATATTGCATTAGTAATTTTGTTGTCTTATAGATGCGAAACAGCGATTTGAAAATGTTCCCCAACACACCAATGGTAGTATATCACACTTAAGTAGCCTATTTGTGAGCGGGTGTATCAGATCAGAGACAACGGGACACTAGGCATTGACGTGTGATGTTTTGTGTGTTTGTTTGATTTGTAGGCATCGTGTGCGCCACTGTTTGTAACCCTCAATGTGTTTTATTGTTTGTGTCCCGCATATTGTTTTGTACTGTCTGTGAGCCGACGTGTCTCTGAGTAGTTTATTGATGTAAATAAAAGAGCGGATGTTTTTCTATACTCCGGTTATCATGATAATGCAGTTCATATCGACCTGAGCGGCAACCTTTTGATTTTGTAATAGCGTTGCGGGTGATATTATTTGAGCGCTCTAAGACACATCAATGGCCGTAAAATATTCCACAGTGCCCTCCACAATTATTGGCACCCTTAGTGAATGTGACCAAAACAGGCTTTAAAAAAATATGTCTTTTTGCTGTTTATACTCTTGGTCTTTTACTCAAAATAGTCACAAAAATCTTACCTTTTCATTGAAGTCAAATTATTTAAAACATTTCTATATTTTTTCATAGCCTGTTTAGGTCACATTCACTAAGGGTGCCAATAATTGTGGAGGGCACTGTAAATGGCACAAAACCTGTCCAAAATGTTACTATCTGCATAACGTCACATAAGTAACATAGGCTCAGTAAAATAAATAATTGTTTACGACACAAATATTTAAATATAATTAAATATAAAGTGGGGTGTCACACATGTAGCCTACCGCTCTGAACTCTGGACTTTATAGCCCTATAGTAGTGGCAGAAGTGCCCATGATCTTGACGCTGCGACCCGCCTAAATACAACTGACACTATACTTCAGCCTCCAAAAGTAATTTTATCCTATTCCGAAACTATGACATGCATTTTATGATGCTTATTGACAGAGGTTCGGGAGGAAGAGGAGTTGTTCAGTAATCTGAAGGCTGCTAGTGCGATCCCCACTCCTCCTGACCAAGTGTCGAAGTGTCCTCGATCAAGACACTGAACTCCTGAGGCATTGCTTCCTGCATTGCCTGAGGCTTTAAAGCGCTCTCTATGAGTAAAGCGCTGTATAAATATAGTGCATTTACACGTCTGTTTGTGGAAAGAACACAGTGTGATTATACTTCGTCGTTCTTGAAGTTTAAAAAGTCTGAAAATCTTAATATAAGTCTATATAAACCGTGTTTTTCGTAACGTAGAAGTAGGCTACTTAACACGTCAACAACGAATGTGAAGAATAACGAATAAATGCACCATGCTGTTGAAGTCTGCACATCGAATAGACTGCAGAATGAAATTAAACTTTCATACCCCCCTCAGTTGTGTGGTCTCTTATCGAATGTGTTGAAGGGTATTCGCATGTTTACAATCTTATAATTCAGTTTTTTTTAGTGTAGTGAAGGCCTACTCAAAAATTATTTGTTCAACGAGCGCAATTTATTCATGCATATAGCTTTGATGGCCGCTCTCTTTTTTCAAAACTTGCCATGGTGTCTGGGGGGTAGATGCCTAGGTCTAGGTCAGGTCAAAACTTACTTACTCTGACTCATCTTGCTGCAGGCTTTACAGAAAGTGCTCCACGAGACGAACCTGCCGAGACTCTCCAGGCTGGGGCCAGCCAACAGGCAAGACTGTTACAAATAATGCATTTGAACATCTAAAGTGGTAAAATTTTAAATATTCAGGCCATACCAGGGCAATATGGAGCAATAACATATATTACAAATTTATATTACACGTAAGGATAGGAATATAGAAATACACACCGTAGAAACCCACACACCGTCACAACTAATCTGTCATTACATCTGTCAAGTGTGCAGCTGGCAATGTTTCTGACCGTCCTAGATGTATTTCTTCATCTTTTAAGATTCTGAAAAACATGTATTGGAATATTTAGTTTTCAAGTCTGACTTGAAGTTTGAACATTTAACGTTAATATTTAGCATTCATATTTAGATTGAATATATAATATTATTTTTCCATTTTGTGCAAACTTTTGCACTTGGAAAAGTTGTTGCATGACTTAACGTGACAGTTTAAAATAAAGAACATTCTCCAAAAAATGGACAGCTGAATATTGTATTGTGATTTTTTATTGATTTGACAATGCTTAATGTACCAAGCAAGATATTGGAATGTCCTTTTACAAATGGCATCCTATATACCAACACACAGCATTTATCAGCATCAATCAATTTCACACACACACACACACACACACACACACACTCACACACGCACGCGCACACACACACACACACACACACACACACACACACACACACACACACACACACACACACACACACACACACACACACACACACACACACACACACACACACACACACACACACACACACACACACACACACACACACACAAACACACACACAGTGGCTTGCAATTCCCACTCACTAACGTTATTCCCTAAAGACAATTCCATGAAGTTTGCTATTAAGTAGACATTACTACCTTTTGGATGGGCAGTGTATAGCATGCGACAACCTGACCATGTGAATGCACATATGAAATGTGTCCACAGGCATAAGCTATACAGTATGATCATTTATTTATTGACCCTTAAGAACACAAAGGTGCAGAAACAATACTGCCTCAATAGGCTATTGGCCTAAGAAGTAGTGGCCAGTATAGGCCTACATTTGAAACTGAACATTTCCACTGAATCTTTAAATAGTAAAATTAAAACAAAGTGCAAATGTTAAAAAAAATATCTTTTTGTGGCATGTAGTCCAGTGCTTCTCTGACTTTCAGTGGTTCTTTAATGTACTTTCAGAAGATAATATCTCAAGTGTTAATCCTTTCTTTTCAATGTGTGTCCATAAAATAAGGCAATAATGATAAAAAAAAATCAATTATAATAATCTTTATATGGCCACATTTAAAAAAAGAAAATGTAAAAGTTGGCCATTACATTACACTTATCAGTCCACCTGATGTGGTTGGGCATATTTTTCAAAAGATAAAATCTTTCCCAACAGTCGACGATTACTCATCAAATAGACGTGAAAGTCCTTGCAGGTCATTTGCTCGAAAATCCCATACGATTTTGGAATCCCTGCTGGACGCATTTTTTTAGGTCTCAAAAAGAGGCCATGTCTGGGCAAAAGACGACGTCTGCTCACCCTAGGTAAGGATATGTGCATGTCATCTCTCAATGTGCGTTCAGAGAACTTTACAAACGGATATTTTGCATGTTGTTCAAAATAGAAAATGTAGGTGGTCAGTCATCTCACTTCAGGTGGTCCAGACTAACTCAGGAACCCGCGGAGGGTATCCCACATCCCATAGGAATAACAATACAGGGCATTCTTCATGCACTGTAAAAAGTAGGAATAACAATACAGGGCATTCTTCATGCACTGTAAATAACTACAATATTACCAAACGGTATATTTGTACATCCTCCTGGGAACCGAGAAAAAAATATGTCTTTTTTTGTGATTTCCTTTAAAAAAAATGTCCATGACAGAGGACACTGTTGGTTCTCAGGATGATATTAGTAACAATACAGCAATCAAGCATATACAACATGCCATGGTGTCCATTGTTTCTTTACCCCAGGGTCATTTAGAGAGTCAACATGCAGGGGCTCATGATTCTGCAGAATCTCATAGAAATTGGCTTTCCCTTTGGGTCCAACAGTTCCCAGGCAGTCATACACGCATCTCATCTTTTCTGTACTGGCATTCCCTAATGCCCTAATGCCATTGTATTTCATCCGATTGATCAGCCCTTTGCTCAGCATTTCATCTGCTATTGGATCCACATGCGTAATGTTTAAGAGTTCTAGCCGATGTTTATCAACAAATTGAGCTGCCTGCTCCAAAGTCTTCGTATTGGTCAATGCAGTAGGCTGGCAGAAATCATGTTCGTGTATGCTCTCTTCCCACACACATTCATTGTCTTGAATGTTTGTCAATTTCATATCAAACTGTAATACATCCTCATTCATTACCACCTTATAAAAGTTTGGTGTGGCATCAGAATGCCTCAGAATCATCTCCTGTGGTGTCACTGTGGCCGTGGGCGAGGTGCTGAGGCTGTAAGTATCTCCCATCTTCAAACGTCTCTCTGGGCTAGGTAAGAGGATCTCAATGCTGTTGCACTTCCCTTCCTGATGTCTCACCATGTTCTCAAGGTGGCTGTCTGCGGGTATCAGGTAAGTGCGCTGTATGAGGGAGGTGGCACTGGGACGAAAGTGCAGCAGTTTACAGTGCACAAAGACAGGTTGCTCAGGGTTATCAGCGGTCACAGGCCCCACCGGACTGAAAGAGGGGTGAACAAACAGACAAAAAGTCTGTCATAGTTAGACTTAAACAGTCGCAAGGTGACAAACTGTAGGCTAAACAGCTTCAAAGTGGTCAGCAGATTTCATTGGTAGAAGTTATTCAATCATGATCAAATTAACTAAGTAAAAGATGTACACAGAGGACAGACATGCTGGGTCTTTTAACTTCCTTTAAACTGTTTGTCTTATATGAGAAAAGAAGAAATTATTACCTGTGCTACGCGTCTGTGAGTCTGTGATTCATCCAAGCAAGAGGCTGGATGAGGGAGAGACAAAAGTTTCAATGATATTACATCTCTGCCATGCAGCTTCTGTGTTTGTGTTTCTAGCATTTCGTCATTAAGCAGACGCTTTTTATCCACAGCACTTACAAGGATGTATACACATTTTCTCTGTTTGTCTGTACAACTGTTTCGTTTTTTAAAGTTGCATACCGATATGAAATTATGATGTCCCAAATTAGACATGCTCAGTACACAAAAACAAAATCCCATCAACGACAATGGAATTACAAAATATATATAGCTACAAGCAGCGATGAGGGGGCCAAGCAGGCCAGAGTTGCCATATGAAGCCCTGTAGGAAATATAATGGTATTACATAACCCCCCAGTGGTCAAATATTAAAATGTTCTTTGAGCCAGACACTCTCGCCAAAAGAAGAGCATTAATAAGAAAAGTAAGAAACACAGTTGGTGCCTAGGCAGGCCCCCAACTGCAATACAATGCTGATCATATTACCAGTTGTTGATGGTTTTCCCACATTCATATAATCCTGTTCTCTTTCTCCTCTCTTCTGCGGGACATCCTGAGGCTCTGAGGACCCATCCTGGTTCTGGGTGGAGGTGTAGGAGAAGTCTGATTTTCTCTCTCTAGGAAAGGAGAAGAGTGTGAACAGCATTGTAATGTCTGAGTTCTCATATACAACAACAACAATGAAACCGAACACAGTGCAGAACTACACTGTAAAAAAAAAATCTTAAAAAAAACAGTAAATTACTGGCAGCTACGGCTGCCAAACAAAAACCGCAAAATTTAAGTAAAACATCCTAATTCAAATAAAGTGCAAAAACCCTATATTTACAGATATTTCCATTCAAGGATTTGCAGAGAAAAACTGTTTTTTTTAAAGATTTTTCCTCAATTAATACAATCAAACACCATTAATAAAGTTACAGCCCTAACAGTTTAGCAGAGAAAAACTGTTATTTTACAGATTCTTCCTAATTTATTACGAGCAAACACCTTAAGTTAGGGTACTAAAAGTATAGCAGTATAGTAGGCTAAGTATAGCAAAAGTATAGCAGTATAGCAGAGAAACACTGTTATTTTACAATGTTTTCCTCGATATTTAAGATTAAAAACCTTCAATAAAGTGGCAGCCCTAACAGTTCAGCAGAGAAAAACTGTTATTTTACAGATTTTTGTATCTATTATTAATATCGAACACTTTCAATAAAGTGACAGTATTACAAGTTTAGCAAAAAATGCTGTTATTTTACAGATTCTTCCTAATTTATTACGAACAAACACCATTCATTAAGGCAGGCTTCTTTAATTAAGATTAAAAATCTTCAATAAAGTGGCAGCCCTCACAGTTCAGCAGAGAAAAACTGTTATTTTACAGATTTTTTTTAATCTATTAATATCAAACACTTTCAAAAAAGTGACAGTACTACAAGTTCAGCAAAAAATACTGTTATTTTACAGATTCTTCCTAATTTATAACGAGCAGCCTTAACAGTTTTGCAGAGAAACACTGGTATTTTACAGATTTTCCCTCATTTATTACAATGAAACACCTTCAATTAAGTGACGGCAATTCACATTTAGCAGAGAAACTGTCATTTTACAGATTGTTCCTACATTTTTATGATCAAACACATTCAATAAAGTGCTGACACATGCTCAAGATTGTAAAATGATGGTTTTATTTTGGAAGACAATTATTTCAAACATTGACTTGCAGGGTTTGTGATTGAAGAGTTTCAGGTGATGCAGAGTTTATTGATGGAGTACAGCCGGGGAACAGGACACAAACATAAACAGAGTATACAAATCCACGAAAGGGTTAACAGACAGAGTTCTAACACAAAGAACAAGATCTAGGAACATGAACTAAAGATCGCACAGAGTCTCACTCTGGCTACTGTGCGCAAGAGCAAAGAACAGAGGTACACGGCTACAAGCCGGACAAGACAGTCACATTACTCCCGGTGCCGTTTGTACGGCACTCTGGATAATGCAGTCCTGAAAGTCTGCCGGCACCGAACTGGCTGACTGGGAAGCCAGCGGAGAGGGAGCTTGCGGGGCTGGATGCCCACGGACAGAGAGCTTGCTGGGTTGGAAGCCAGCTGACAATGGGGTTGTAGTTGCCGGTGGCCGGAAGGCGGAATCCCAGGGACGTAGAGTGGGCCACAGAGCTAGAAGACTTGGGCAAAGGTTTCGCCCTTGTAGCGACGAGACCAAACACGGAGTGAGGGGAGTGCAGGTTATATGTAGGGAGTGAATCAGGTGTGTGTGATCATGTGATTGGGGACCTGAATGCAGTGCAGCTGGGATGGTGAATGATACTGATGACATGCAGCTGAGAGTATGAGTGAGAGTGAAACAGGTGTATGTGCTTGTGTGATTGAAGGGGGCGTGGCCGGAGCGGAGCTCAGCAGGAACATGACAAAAGCCTCTACCCACAAAAGTTAAAACATTTGACTTCAGACTCATATTAAACTAAATGGAGTGAGTCAGTCCATTGCAAAGTAATTTCCCCCTTGTCTCGTCTTTATTGTTCTGCATTGCTCTGGGCCAGCCAGATCCAAGGTTAGGTCAGGTCAAAAGTATTGGGACACCTGATCATCACACATATATGAGTTTCACGCACATCTCATTCCAACACTACTCTATAACAGCTGTCTCTCTTGTAGGAAGTCTTTCCACAAGATTTTGGAGTGGGTCTGTTGGATTTAGTGCCCATTCAGCCTTAGGGAATTTGGACAATGCTTTTGTGTGACTAGACCAGGCTTGCCGATGCCGTTAGAATGGGTCCCGAATATGTATAGTGGTGTTTAGTTCAGGGGTGGCTTGATTTTAACCGAATGAACAAAGTGAGTCTGTGACGGGGCACCTGTGTGACCCGCCACTGCAGCCTGTAGGCTGCTGCTTTTGTGGACTGGGTGCAGGTGTTTTGGTGTGTGTGTGTGTGTTACATTTTTGATGTTCATGTCTTTGTTCAGTTAAAATCAGCACACATTCAATGTCTTGTCTCTGAAATGTTCTGTTTATTTAGTTTAACAATCATACATCATATTGTCATATTTCATACCGTTTGTCAACCGCTGTTTAGTGTCTAAGTTTGTGTTGTGAAGATGGCGCGATATATGGAGTTTATGTTTAATGAGATTTGGCTGCTTTATTATGTGTCGGCTATGCCGGCACCAAGCCTAATTGCTACCATGTGGTAGTCTGTGTTTCCTAGTTGATTGGGAGTTTGATTGTTTAGGTATGGCTGCTGTGAGCCACAGGTGTTGGTGCCTTGCTGATTGACACACCTGAAATCAATGATTGGTATGAGCCAATTCAAGGTGCTTGTCAAGGCTACTTAAACTTACCTTTTTTCTTTGTTCAGGAGAGTTGCCAGTTTAATAGGACGTAAGTCCTTGAAGCTCTCACGATGGGCTAGTTACATTGGTCCTTTTATTTGCTTTTGTTTTGTTTCGTAGTGAGAGCGCAAGCCTTACGAACTCTCACTGACCAGTTAATGGTCCTTTTTATACATGTGCTCTTATGTGAATTGCTTATTTGTTGGTGGCTTTAATGCCATGCATTTGTCCTTAGTGAAAACTGTATTTTTTATATTGATTTAGTATTGTCAGTGTTTTTACTGCCTTTGTGCCTTATTTGGGTTAATAAAAATACCCATCTTTCTAACATCTTCAACCTCCTGAGTCCTCTTATGAGTAACATCTTGCTCTAAGCGCAAAAGGCTATCCCGACCTTTTACAGAGTCTTATCTTATCAGGATAACCCAATCAGCCAGCAAGATACGAGAACCTGTAACTAATATCATAGGTTGACTGACCTGTCAGTCTGACACAACGCGCGCACCCAAGACTATTTTGTTGCTATCATATGTCCATGGTTGCTATGGTAAACTCTGCTAAGTCTGTACGTGGAAAACATAAACTAATACTTTCCTTGACTGGTCCACACATGTGTCAATCATGACTGTAGACCAATGAGATGCAAAGATATCCGAGTGCACAACAGAGAAGGTGGGATGTAATCAGTAATTCACGTGCATTTTTGCCGTTTAGCCACGCAAGTTTTAGACAGTTCTATAACGAAATGCAGTTGTACAACGAAACACATTTATTCTACATCATCATGGCTTCTAAAAATAAAACAGAGAATCAGCCCCAAAAAAGATTGTTTTAATGGGGTAACAGCAGCATTGAAAGAGCTTCAACCGTTGGATGACGAGAAGATTGAAATAGAGTCTGGTAGAATCAGAAAGCAGCAAAAGTCACGAAAGATTATATGGAGAGATCACCGATTATTTATCTTCTAACTTTTGATTGGGATGAGATATCAGTTCCATTTGTTCAGGTGATGGCATACCCTCTGGGGCACACAATTGTATGACATAACTGGCCATTTCAATTAATTTTCCCACTTAAATCCACAGTAATCTAGATGCAAAAGGAAAAAGAATTAGGGGGCGCCTATATTTTGGGAAGGTTATTAACATCTTTCTAAAATTTGAGATAACATATATGGTACTCTAAAGGTATTTTATCATAGCTTGAGGGGTACTCTGTAACATAAAATTGAAATTTGCCATCATACTATACTTAAGACTCAAAAGTAGGCCTTTACATTTGGGCATGGAATTTTAGGTAGAATTTGCCAAAAAACATCAAGGTTCTAACAGGTTAATGAAAATGGGTTTGCTGAATTTCTGAGGAATTCACTGTAAATTTACATAGAAACATGATAAATTGTTAGTATGTACATAAACCTTAATATAATGAGCTACATATTTAATTTCAGATTATCAGTGTAATTTTATTTACATTTGCATGTATTTTAGAAAAATGGAAAAATGATGTATAAATAATACAGTTATTTTCTGTAAAAAAAATAGAAATCCATGTAATTTGTCATTATTGGCATTATCCTTAAAATAGCAGACGTGTTTTTAATTTATAGTTAACCTCCATTATTATACGTAGTTTTGTATACAATTTCACAAAACAGAAAACCACTGTAAAAATGTAGAGTTATTAACTGTAAAATTAGGTTGTTTTTTTACAGTGTAGAGAGAGGGCCAGAGTGAAGACGAAGAGCGAAGAGGGATTGGAAGATAATATTTACATGGCCCTAAGTAGTGGCAGAAGTGCCCATGGTCTATACGCTGCGAGCGTCCTGAATACGACTGATGATACTTCAACCTCCAAAAGTATTTCTATGGCATGCATTCGGAAGACAGGTAGACTGTATCGCAATTATACAGTACTGGTAATATCACATGCTTATAAGGTAACAGGCAAAGATTTATATATTTCCATTTTCTATTTATCCTCACCTTATCAATTAAACTCTGTAGTTAATTCAGGCAATTCTGAATCTACAGTAAATTACTAATAACGTCCTTAATGCGAAAACATATATTTTCAAAACTTAAAGCAGGAGACCTACAAGGCCGGGCCTAGTTTCCCGAACGCTAAAAAGGACTTGAAATCGGTCGTAAGACGGATATTGCAGAGCGGTTTCCTGACGCCGCACTTACGGCAATGATGAGTCTATGATGTCGCCAAAATCCACGTAGGCCGTTAAGATACGTCGTTATCGGGAAACTGGGCCCCGGTTCCTTTGGAGTCTTGGCTACCTGTTATAGTCCTTGTTTTAATAACGTTTTTTGTGCAATGGAATGGCTTGAATAACTCCGTCTGCCAGGTCGTATTGCTGTAATATGCGACGACTAAATTGATAGAGAGAATACAACGCAACAAAGCGAGAACACGATTGAGATCCAGTGAGGAGGCGAATGGCGAAATAAAGAGCACCAACGGGAGAATCAGTCGCAGGGAGGGCCTATAGACATATGGGAGGGCCGAGACCGTTCGAAAGGAGAGGCGCAGACGCTACAGCCGCCAAAATGCATGTGTGTGGGCATGAGCACCAGCGGCAGATGTTCATCCCAGTCGCGCTGATGCTCCGATGTCAGTATGGCGAGCTGCTGACCAAGTGTGCGGTGGAGCCTCTCCATGAGCCCGTCACTTTGAGGCCGTAACGGGGTGGTTTGTGTATTTTGTATGCCCAGGCGGCTGCACATGGCAGCGAATACCTTGGACTCAAAATGTCACCCAGGGCTCTACGCTAAGGTTTTTCCCAAGGAGCACATGTGCTCCTAAATGAAAAAATGTAGGAGCACACAAAGAAATTTAGGAGCACAGCAGGTTTTTTTTACACGGAAGCAAAGCATGTCATACTCATTTGCGACCTATAGTTCCAAACATTGTATTTTCCAACTTTTAACCCCATTCATGTTCAGTTATTCCAAAGCAATTTAGCTGGTAAATTGATCAAATTATTCAGTATCTAACGTAAGCAACACTTTTACTGTATAGCTAGAGAGCACGTGTATCACATTGGTTTATAGTCTGTCAAATTAGTTCTAGTTATTGGTGTTCGTTGGCATACAAAGTTAGTCTTCTCTTATAAGCCTAGTTAGTACATCTGATTAGAGCTAGCAACAATTAATTGCAGATGATGGGGTCCCCTATCTCCGTGTTCATTTTGGCATATATTTTAGATTCAGTCTTACGACAAAAATGCATATTAGTTTTAGTCACATTTAGTCATAGTTATCCTTCTTAGTTTCAGTCTAGTTTTCGAAAACTCATTACAATTTTGTCTAGTTTTAGGCACATTTAAAATTCCATATTATAGCCACATTAAACTCCTTCCCTTCTCAGGCCAAGGGACCTCCTGTGTTGTGTCTACTGCATAGTAGTCTAGCTTGCAGTACCAAATTGTGGATGCAATTAGTCTCCAAGATACAGATCTCATGCCTACAGCTGAATTCCAATTAAATCAATGTAAATAATAATTTAAGGCAATACTTGATTAACAGAATTATCATTCAAATATATGAGAATACATGTTCTCCTCATGTTTAATATTTATATTATATAATATTGTTGGCTAATCTCATGGGCTGTTTGCAATAAAAAAAAAAAGAAATTTCCCCACGTAGGACTACTAGGCGAATGTTTAGCCTAAATGCACGTATCGTATAGCCTACTGTTGTTTATCTGTAACGTTTTAGTTGGCTAGGTTACTTTTTCCAGAAGGGATCATAAAGCAGTAGTAGACTTACGTAACTTTTATATTAAATTCAAAGAGATGGTGTATGCTGATTGCTGAAGAACATTCGGGAGAAAAAGCAGCAAAGAAGTTTGACATTGACCCGAGAGGAATGCGATAGGCTACAACTAGCAGGTGGAGGTAGAAAGAAAACTAGGCTGGATATCAAACCAGCTCGTTGAATAAATGTTTTCAGTCCGCGATAAGCATAATAGTGTCTAGAAAAATGATTTAATTCAAGGCTTTGGAAATCTTTTCCTCCGTGACTGACAGTGGAGACCATAACTCCGATGTTTATTTTTTACGTTGACACCCCGACTTAAAGCGTTACGCGATGTGCAGGAAGTGTTGAACGCATATGCAATGAATTCCATAGCCTACTGCAATTATGCCCATTATTTAAATAATTCAATTCTATAACAGAAGATAAGTAAGAAATAAAGTCCTGCCCCAAATAAAGGCCGGTGCGCTGTGCAGCCTAAGTAAATACAAGCCCCAGCCACTATTTGAGGATTTACGGTACACTGTAAAATGTTACCAGAGTTTTACAATATTTTACTGTTATATTTCACAATAAATCATCGTAATGTGACTTTACAGGCTTTACCTGTAATAATCACAATGTCATGTTGTAATGTAGACTTTACTGTGAAATCAATGTAGACACAGTAAGTTACTGTGAAAAAAACGATACCGGGATTTCACAGCATTGTATAGGGTTATTTCACAGTAAAATACTCTATTCAAATCATCCTTTGAGATAACCCAATACATTACTGTAAATTTGAATTGCACTTGAACTACACTGTATTGTGGGTTCAAGAAGAGACAGTTGGATCCACGGTGACTACAGACGCAGGCAGCACATGATAGAAGAGCGCGAAGGTGGATACAGCACATGAGCAAGAAGATAAAGGTAAGGTTGACAGAGAGCTTGTCACAACTCTATAATAATAACGTTTTAATAACGTTCGTTGTCTGGGTTAGTAAATGAACGATCTTTTGGATCAAGGTCAGGTCACTTAATGAACCACTTTTTAAGAAATTCCAAAAGCTGTTTTCTCCGTGAAGCTTTGCCTCACAGAGAAGAAACTTATCTTTGTAAAATTCTAATTGTGAGTTTCCATTTAACGTTGATGGTCTCCACATGTCAATTTTAGTCATAGTGTGTTAGTTATTTGACGGAGAATACTCGAATTAGCGTGAAAGTTAAAGGAAGCTAACGTTAGCCTCCAGCTGCAGCAACCAGGCCAGCTAAGTCATTTTAAACAATTTTTCCCCACGAAGATTTTCCTCACAGACAAGTAATGTATAGTTGTTTTGGATGTGTAGTTGTTTTGGAAAGCTCAAATGATGTGTTCTCATTTAATGCTGTCCACATGTCCAGGTATAGAGTGTGTAATTCGACTGAGAATACACAAATAAGCGTGACAGTTATAGTAAGCTAACGTTAGCCTCCAGCTAAGTCATTTTAAAGCCATTTTCCCCGCCAAGATTTTCCTCACAGACAAGTAATGTATAGTTGTTTTGGAAAGCTCAAATGATGTTTTCTCAATTAATATTCTCCACGTGTCCAGGTATAGAGTGTGTTATTCGACTGAGAATACACAAATTAGCGTGAAAGTTAAAGTAAACGTTAGCCTCCAGATGCAGCAACTAGGCTATGTCATTTCAAAGGAGCTAATTTTAGCCTCCTGATTTGCGTTGCTTATATCAATCTTGCTTGGCTTATGTTGTAGCCAAATATTAAGTATTATAAACTAATTCACAATCAGAAGTCAGACAAAGGACTGGTTGTTCATAACAGATTTACTGTAAGTTTAAGTTGCAGTAAAGAGATGGATACCGGAAATACATCTGCCCGTACACATTCGCGCCAAGGCATTTAAACCAACATTAAGCACCACCCATCTTTACTTCGTTGGCTGACCTAGTCACCCAATTAAAACATGACCTCCTCATCTGACCCCACACCCATTTTCTAGGTAAAACCCCTCCTTGACATCGTATTGTGTGTGTGTGTGACTAACCCCTGAAATTAATTATCTTACATTACTTCTTACTTATTAAATAATTCCTTCATTTCCCCCCTTTGTGGATGATCAGCCACACTAAACAATATCCCCATTACTCTATCAAATACACACTATCAATCCCCTATATGATGAAACAATTACCTTTGAACTCCTATAAATCAAAACCCATTTTTAGCATTATTTTAAACAGTCCATAATTACCCCCATACAAAACATCGGTCTCATTAGGGCAGTCCTAAATGAGCACACAGTAATGTTTACAGAAATACAAAATTCAATGCAAAGCCTTGCATGTGTGATTTCCATATCAGTGAATGTTCTTGAAAGTGATCATCTTTTATGTCCATGTTTTGGTGTTCATCTCCTGAGGTGTCGAAGTCCCTAGACCTTGCATGTGAGAACAAAAACCTATTTTAAGGTGAAAAAATGGACTCACTGCCTCATTTTCTCTATGACGACACTTGCTTTCCGCAAGATGCAAGCGGCAACTCCCTGCACCTCGGAACACCAATTTCTAACTGTATTATTGTGCAAAATAAGAAACATACAAAACAAACAAACAAAACATATACGAATGAACAATTCAGCTCCAGTTGTGAATGCAATGTTATGCAGATGATCCGTCCTAATATGTATGAATGTTCTGCGCGCCATTGTAGAACTGCTGTAGATGTCCCATAACAAGCATCTCCTTCAAGTTCCACTGATGAGGCCTTTCATCTGATTCGGCCAGAGGGCATTCTCTGAAGATGTCCCATCAGGCTCCTTCCCTCAAGGATGGGACACATCCATCCTCTGCAGCATATCCATGACCTTGGCAACCTCTCAGCCAGGTCGAGTTGCATCCAAATGGTCCCCAATAGAGCATCAGCTCCTTTGAATCGTGGTTGTCCAACCGCCTAGTGATCCTACGCCCTGCAAAACAGCCGACACAGTACCACACAATTAATCCCTCTACCTCCCAGCCCTATTGGCTGGAGGCTCCACGGTTTAAAGAACCTTAACCAGTCTCCCGACTGGACCAGTCCATATGCGTCCACCTGTGTATACATAATTTCAAAGATTAAAAACAATCCATACACATTATTTTCACATATTTCCTTAACATACTTCAAATTGTGTAGTGCAATGTCCAGAGCTTGCATTACTTTACTGCATATTTCCCATAAATGTATTATTGCTATACTAAAATATTTCCCAACTTCTTGATTAAAACAAAGATTCCACAAAATTCTCCACATTAAACATATACTTACCTGCAAGTGTGCTGAACCCCCCTTCGGCGCACTCACACACCCGTTCCTTTCTTGACATTCACACTTCCAGCTGCATTTCCTCTCCAATCACACCTCTGTTATATGCAGCTGACAAACATTCAGTTCATCCACTCACATGCTCCTTCAATTCACTCTCATGTCCCTTCAATTCACTCTCATGTCCCAGCATGACTGCTCCGTGTAGACTTAAAAACTTCCCAGTAGTTTACCTAGTTACCTTACATATAAATATAAACCATTTCATCTTATCCATAATTATTCTCTACTCGCCATAACTTCAGTTCCTTAAATAAACTACCATCAGTTTAGCTACAGTATCTCTCCCACAGCTCATGACACTTACCATCTCTTGGCTTCAGTTCTGTCATCAGACATACCTTTACCCATCATATAAATATATCCATCACTCTTCTGTAATGTCTATATTAGTTATACCTCATCATATATAGTACACTACCTGTACACTTATACCTTTCAGTATAATACATCCAGGAAACAATGAGATTCAGCAGCCAAATCCATGGCTTTCACCTTTATTTTTACCGCTGAGCTCAGGTAATCAAATTTAACTTTTCCTGAACCACAAAAAGAATAAATAAGCATATCAGTGAGTAATACCTGTACTCACACCCCATAACATGCCCCAAAGTCCAATCTTTACTCCTTTATTCATCAATATAGATGCTACAACCGTAGCATTATGCAAAATTTTACTTTCCATATATGAATGACTAAAAACCCATAAATCTAATTTTCTGTATCCTCCCCCCTTACACACTTAAAACTAAAAGTGTGTGTAAATAGACAAGGCAGATAACATGTATGAAGTTACCATGTGGCCATCATAGTAAGTCCATCCATAGATTACCAAGCCTGCAGTTTAACCCTCTTTAAATCCATGTGGTCTCATTCTATAAACTAATCTCATCACATATATACATCATATATATTATAACCAAGTTTAACTGCAACGTGATTGCTGAACCCTGTTCAGCAGACAACCATTGCCCATACGGCTTATCACAACATAAAGACTAAACTCCCCCTAGTCACATTATAATCATAAAAAAAGACCTTACCTTGGTTGTTATAACCTGGCTTGAATACTTACTTCACCCCACTCGAACCAGGATATAATACTTCAAAGGGCATGTCTCTCCTTCCTCATGCCAAAGCAAATATAATTTCAACTGGTATACCATCTCAGCCCAAAACACTTACTCCACCAAAGTTCCACCAAACCTGTAAAACACTTAAAATACATGTATTTGCATACATACTCGTAAGGTGTTAACACAATGCAAACGCAGTTCCTCACATGAACCTTAGATATCAGCCATTTGAATTTCTCCTCAACCTGGCTTGCTTCTAAGTTTCACCATCGACTGCGCACGGCTCCCATTCTCTCAGTCACTCTCCACTCATTTGTAATCCTAGAAACACTAATAAGTTAAACATTCCATATTCTACCTGTCTTTCTCCATCTATTCAACTTTTCCATTTACCTTCTTGAATCCACTTCCTCTTTGTCTATCTATTTTCCTATTCCCCCAATCTATAAATGCATATAATTTACTGTTCTCAATGTTATTTCAAGCAATTATCTAATGTTGTACCCCCTTATGTATTTATTCCCACTATGTCCTATACACAATCCAATTCCAAACACTATAAATCTAGATGATTGCCTACTTTCCTTCCATCAAGCCACAATCCTCAATCAGCACCCATGTTCTTCACATTACAACACCTTTACCTATTCCTTCATAACCATCATATAAACAGTATAGATTCCCATAAAGGCCACCCACTGCACCCACTGTATATTCCTCCTCTATACTTTCTCACTCGATTACTTCTATTTTCCATGGCTCACCTTCCAACTTAGCTGAGTGCCTTATTTGCATTAAGGTGTTATCTTCTGACATTCTTACCCCCTCTCTGTATAACCCCTCTGCTGACACCCATACACTGGCTTTGGCTCTCATCATCATATGACCCACATCTTTCTCCTCGAATCCAAAGCCAACTTTGAGTGTAATATGCGGTGGGGCATTCGGCACATCATATGCTTTAGTGTACACCTGAGGATCCAACTTAGCCTCCACTCCTACGCCTTCCGGACCCACAATTATACCCACAGCCCTAACCTTAATCTGTTTCTTTCCATTCAATGCTACTCTCCATCTTTCATCTCTCTCCACCTTCCGTGTGTCACATGGAGATTTTTCCTCCATGATAGTACAATGTATTGGAACACGAGGACTTTTAAGACTGCCATGCCACTCATGAATAAAGGCTCCCCACTCACTCCAGATTCTATTCTCCCACTCCAATCCAAACAAACCAATCCAATATGTATATGTATATGCATGTATAATTCGTGATGCAATGGGTCCTTGCAAAGCCAAGACATGGAGTGGCGTCTCTCTCTTATTCGACTGAACTAAACCTGAATTTGACCGAGGCCCTTCATATGTACCTTGTATATACCCCCACTGTTGGGCCTGAAGCTGCAGAAACTGTTGAGATGGTGGCACCCAATATGGCATCTGTGGTGAAGGACCATGTGCTGCCTGAGGAAAGGGTGTCGGCTGCTGTATTGCCAATGGAGCGGATCCTAAAACAAGCATGTTATCTTGCCCCAGGTCCTGCTGAGGTGCCTGCGCATTTACACCTAACTGCGTTGCTTGTACGTAACCCTTTATTGTCTCTTCATCCTTATCCAACTGGTTCTGAACCAGCTTCCTCTTTCTCTCCACATCTTGTTTCGCCAAATCAGCATCAACCTTCCTTTGTAAATTAACAAAATGAGTAACAGCATCTCTGAACTCAGTTTTCGGCATAGATTCAATCCGATAATCATTTTCTAATTTATTTTTAGCGGACAATGGAAGGGAATCTATGATGGCCTTACGCATCATATATCTAACAATCAGATTGTTCTCAAGGTCTGTCTCCTCCCTCACACGCCAGTCTTGCTCGACCCTCTCCAAATACACAGCCGGATTCTCATTTGCTCTGATTTCATTCACAGACATGTTTGCCACATAATACGCATTAGGGTAAGCATTCCTCAAACATCTCCACACAGCATTCCTATAGTTATCGAATGCCACCTCATCGATCATTGAATCATCCATGATCCATCCCAATCCCACTTCACTGAGAAGTTTAGTAGTCCTCTCTCTGGTTAGAATCTGACTCAACAATGCCTTTATATCACCTACAGCTAAACCCTTCCCTACCATCTCAGCTTCCAGCTTCCCAATCCAAATTCCAGCTCCCTCTTGTAAAACAGGAAGTCTGAAAATTAACCCATCTAAATCTGTGTGACCAAAAGGTTGGTAATGAGTAACATTATTTTCTGTAATTAAAGGCATCATAACATTCATCTCTGTCCTTGGGGCCTCTATACATTCTCTTCCTCTCTCCTCTATCTTTATCAAGACACTTTCCAAATGCTTAATTCTATCCTTCATTTTCCTCATTTCTTTTGACTCTTCCTTCGAAACCTTTCTTTTAGAAAGTACAGTAACTGGACATTGTTCCTTAACATCTGACTCATCCCAGTCTTCAGAGTCACTCATCTCTCTATACCTTATCACACTTCTCTCTGACCTGTTCCTTCTCTCCCCCACAAATGTCAGTCTCATTCTCTCCTCTTCCTCTGTTGATAAGAAGTCATTCTCACCTAACCCCTTCATGCTTTCCAAACCTGACACAGAGGGGGCTTCCCACGGGCCCAGTGCCACACCTGGGCCAACAGTCTTATCACTTCGAACACAAGGCCCTTTTGGGTATGTACCAGTAGACGCAGGGGGGCTCTTTTCAACAACAGCTGTACCAACAACTACATTCCTTAACCCTCTTTCTAAATCAATTACCTTCTGTGCTATCTCCTCCATTCTCTGCCATTTATTAGCCTCCTCTGTGATGTCTGCCTTTTCCTTGAAGTCACCCTCAAATGTTACAGTGGGGAACTGACCCATCAAAGGCAACTGTGAATGAAGAGGTGTCTCTTTCGCCAACAAGTCATTTTTTGAAACTGGGGGTTGTAATTGCTCTACAGAACCATTTGGTTTCTCAATTTGAATACCAGTCTGCCTCGCACAAAGGCCCTGATTACTGGCTCTCTGTATCGCCAAGTTCATAAATGCTTTTAATACCTTTAACTCTTTCAGTCTTTTATTTTGCCTCTCCACGCTCTGATCCTTAATTTCATAATCCAAGATTTTACCCTCCATCTGAGTTAAAAGATTTCTATCACATGACCCCTGATCCGGCCATGGAATGTTATGGTTTTTAGTTTTTTCTGACCACTTTTGGCAGTGATGCCTTACCAACTGTTCGTCTAATGGATATAATTGAATTACTGCCTCTAAAGGTGTACATGGTTCAACTTCTACTACGTCCATCTCAAAATCAAACTGCTAATTCAAGTTTAACAACTGCATGTGAAATTTGAAGGGAACCACCCTCCCCCGTTCTCGTTCTCGTTCTCTCTCTCTCTCTCTCTCTCTGCCGCTTGCCTCCTTCACAAAGAGAGCAATACCACTCGCAGCCACTAAGACAACAAAGCAATGCAAATTCACCCCACCTCGAAATAATATAATATTCTCCAAATTCAAAAGTTTATATAACTATGAACTTTCGTTTTTAAAGTACATATAGTTATCACATCTCATATTCCAACCACATCATCAACAGTATTCCAACTTCCAACCCTTTAGCCACCAATTACAGGCCTATAGTCTAATTTAAAAACCCACGTGTAAAACAATGCCTTCTTCCACGCCGAACACTAAGCCAATCTAAGTACTTTCCTTCGTATCCTACCTATTAAATGCTTTTCACCGGAGCTAATATCCCTATATTATAATTATAGCACAATCAACAAAACTATTTATCTTATGTTAATACAACAACTTCCAGACGCCTTTATGTTAAGATAAGTAGTTCAAAATCAACCTATCCAAAACACGAATTAAACTGGTATGAGTAGCCTACCATTTTCCAGATAGATTTAACAACGTATCTACCATATGACTTCAACTAGTAATTCCAAACTATTGCTACCTAAAATGAACCGACAAATACGGAGGGTTGATATGTTCAAATCAACTTAATAACAGCTCAAATGACTAAACTCCTAAACGCAATATCTCTACACCACCATCTTTAAATCTTCATCAGAATAACAGTCTTAGAATCTAGCTGCAACTATCCAACTATCAGCATTTAGCAAATTCCACCAACGATTATACCCAATACAATACATCACGCATGTAGCCTATTCCACAAGCGAACAGTTCCCTATCCTTAGAATATGTAAACAATCCCACGTGTGCTACTCACAGATTACCATCAGCCATGCGCTTTCGCCTAAATGTATTATCTGCTACCCAATATTTATATAATTAAAAATTCCAAATGTCTTATTTGTGTTATATCTACTTTACCTTTCTAGTAAAAACATATGCATCTTACCGTATACGTGTTTGGAGCGCCTTCTCATCCTCACCTCCGTTAACCACGTGGTTTGCCCCTCAGGTAAGCCAGTCACAAAGGAATCCCACTCGTTTCATGAATGAACTCGCCTCTGTTTCAGCAAAAAAACATGCACTCCACAAACCACTTGTTAACACTTTAAAAACTTTACCTGTGAAACAAAACGTATTCAAACATCCTACACACGACAATTGAGTAAAATGTCCATCCGCTTTTCTTCACCATTCAGCGCGTCCACACGATAACTACTCACCAAAACCTGGTCTTATTAACACAAGAATCACAAAATCATTCAAGAAGTAGTTAGTCTACTTTACAAACGAATTCATACAAATGAATCGGATTCTTATCTTCTACAGTTCCATTAAAAATACACTCACAATTTCAATATCATTTCAAAGTTAGCCATTACGTGAAAACTCCCATTAATTGAAACGTCCTGTGTTCCTAAAATCGTCAAAACCAAAGCCAGTCTTTCGTACAGACTCTGTCTTTAACTCCTTAACCCACAGTTGATCACAATATCATTCCAATAAGGTCATCCTTAAGTGATAAACAAATTAATTGAAAATAACACAATGATCTTAAACAAAGTTGACCTTTCGTAAAAACCTTGTCTAATGCCTACCGTTTACCGTTACCATCCCAGTAACATCCCAATAAGGCTTACCTTACGTGCAAACCAGTCAAACCAAGTTAATCTTTCGTAAAAACTTGTCTGTAATACCTACCTTTTATATTTACCATTCCAATAAGGTTTACCTTACGTATAAACCTCTCTCAAACCAAGTTAATCTGTCGTAAAAACTTGTATAGATTTACATGCAGCATAGGGAAACAGACAACCATACTCATACTCACCTTTCTCTCAACTCCGACCATCCATTTTACCATATCCAACATCGGCCATATCTAACTCATTCATCCACAACACGCTCTCGCATGGCTTTGTATCCTTGTGCTAACACCCAGCCTCATTCAAGGCCTTGCATCTTAACAGGGAAAGCACAGCGCACAGCTGACGCCATCGATATCAAACAAAGAACACGTTACTTCCAATGAATCACTGATTCACCTCGCTAACATCAACCTAGAGCTAAAAGCCCACAATAAAAAGAAGTATTGCTTCTATTCAAATAAGTGAATAAACGCTAGAAAGATTTTACAACCCTTAACATGATTTTCAAACCTTTTAACCTTAAAACCTAATACCATAAACCGTAACTGGTTGCGATCCAATTACCTGTTGACTATTCCATTTAAAACAACCACGTCCAACGCCAACTCTGCGGTTCAATATGGAGGATAATTAAAATCCTATTACCAATTACGCTCGGGGTCATCAAAAATGTTGTAGCCAAATATTAAGTATTATAAACTAATTCACAATCAGAAGTCAGACAAAGGACTGGTTGTTCATAACAGATTTACTGTAAGTTTAAGTTGCAGTAAAGAGATGGATACCGGAAATACATCTGCCCGTACACATTCGCGCCAAGGCATTTAAACCAACATTAAGCACCACCCATCTTTACTTCGTTGGCTGACCTAGTCACCCAATTAAAACATGACCTCCTCATCTGACCCCACACCCATTTTCTAGGTAAAACCCCTCCTTGACATCGTATTGTGTGCATGGGCGCAGATAGCGTGTACGTCAGGGGGGTTCTGACGTACACACATTCGAATGACATTCAATCCGTCCCCCTCACTTTTATTTGAAAAAAAGAATGCGTTCTGTCTTTGCATTAGGCTAAACTCACAGAAAATCAAAAGACTAGTTCTTATTTACTGCTTTGCAACAACTCTCATAAAACAGTCAGATCAAAGACGGACAATCATTTTGTTGAGCTGGGCAAGCTGCCTGCGTCGCCAGAGATTCTAATCTAAAAGTAACCGGTCTCTCTGGCGTTTACGTCTCGAGCCTGGTTTCCATTGTTACCCAGAGGCATCAGTGGGACAGCTCTTAATTCAGGATCCCACAACCAACCGACACATGCATGATGAAGCCATACAAACTCACTTTGCATTTTTTTGGTTGTCTGTTCAGAGTAATGTCGCCGTGGAAGAAAAAAAGAGAAGAGACGGTCATTGAAAATAGCGTGAAGAGAGGTGCCAATTTCTCAAGGGGGAAGGGGGACTCGACATTCATTATTTATTATCCATTTTTCGGCAATTGCAACTTTCTGGAGTTGTCGGGGGTCTTTCGGAAATGTGTAAAGTTAGGCCTATTTGATTGTACCAATGCCAATCCTAATGGTGCGTGTAAGTTGTTACAGGTTGAATCATGAGAAAAAACGAACTTTAGAGCTAGACAAATGCCACTGCAGTGGCGCTAACGTGATCAATTTACTATGAACAGTAATTTTAATTACTGACACTCTGTCAGATATCGTGACTGATTTTAGCTGAACTGGACGTGGTTAATATAAAATCATTTAGACTGGCGCAATGTATTCAATTTAAGGTGAATCAGTGTTGGCGTTTAGTATAGCCACCTATTGAGCCTCCGTTGAATTTTAATGAGTTGGCTTGTTATCTTGCCCGACACAGTAAATTATTTTGAGTCCAGAATCGATCTTTGTAGGCATTACTAACCATTTAGACAAAAATTTTCTTGCAATGATGGGCAATTATGTTTGATGGGTTATGTCATGGCCCTGGGGGGGGGGGGGGGGGGTGCTGGGCTACAATCGTCCCCCCCACTTTCAAAAACCTATCTGCGCCCCTGATTGTGTGTGTGTGTGACTAACCCCTGAAATTAATTATCTTACATTACTTCTTACTTATTAAATAATTCCTTCACTTATACTAACTTATTTGGTGCATGTGCATGTGTCTTGGATAAACAATGCCATATTAAATCTGTAAAACTGAAAGTTGTCTTTGCTTATTGTTTACAGGTGCTTCTTGGGCATCAACCCAGAGCAAGGCTCGAAGAAGAGGCGTGGAGGGATACATGCAAATGTCAGCACACTCCAGAGAAAGCTTGTCGACTTCGAGTGGTCATTGTAAATTTGTAATTGTTTTTGCATTTTTTTTTTGTAATTGCATTTCATTTTTGTTTATATTGTATATGTTCCGAAGTTTTGTTTATATTTTATATGGTCTGAAGACAGACAGAGTTATTTAGGAGAGTCTACGTTCTGGAGTGTTGTGTGTAATTTGACGTGTTTTAAACTTTTTTCATTGTGTATTATGATATTGATTAATGAATTTGACGTGTTTTTAACTTTTGCTATTTGTATTTGGGTTTTGAGTTCTAGGGTTAGGGTATTGAGTAATGAATTTGACATGTTTCAAACCTTCAGTAATTGTTATGTAATTGGTTATTGATTTTTTTGCGTGTTTTTAAACCTTTTTTATTGTAATGTATTTAGGTATTGAATAATAAATATGAACTGTTTTAAACCTTAATGAATTTGTATGTGTTTGGGTATTGAGTAATGAATTTAAAAAGTTAAAATTAGTATTGTCTTTGTTCTTGCTTTGACTTTTAATTTAGCAAATCCAAAGCACATTTGTGTGGTAAAATCACAGTTAAGAAGTCAAATGTGCAGTACTTAAATTGTAAATGTACAGTATAATGTACTAGTTGCATAACTTAAGTTTTACAGTAAAAATACTGTAAATTATATACAGCAAGACGATGTAATTCCACAGCTACATACTGCCAAATCACAGTAATCCAACGGCATTAAACTGTGAAATTACAATATACTGCTGTAGTTGCATTGCATTTTACTGTGAATTTTTTACAGTTCATTACTGTAAAACATGTGCAGTAGATTACTGTGAAATATTTACAATAAATTACTGTAAAATTACCGTGAAATGAATGCAATTATTAGCCAGTAGTTTACTGTAAAATTACGGTGAAATATTTTACAGTGTACTCTCTTTTTATATGGCTCTGGCCCATTGGTTGCGAATCGTCGTTCTCATTTGCAGGAAGTTCAGCGCGTCATCTTGATATGTTCACATCAGTCGCAACCCTGTCACTTGTTTCCATGTGAAATCAATGGAATGCTTCACTTTTTGGCGCTGTATTGACAACTGTCTGTCACTCGCACACTGTGCTCGTAAATAATTTTTCAAGTTCGCACGTACCTATTTTTAGGCGCATATGCGAGTGAAATACTCGCACTGTAGAGCCCTGTCACCCCTGGTCACTGTGCAGTGTGTCCGTCATCCCAAACCGGCTGAGTATGCCTCCCAGCAGGGCATCTTCCACAGTCTCTGCCTCCTGGTTTGGGAGGGCATAGGCCTCTGGCCACTTTGTAAAGTAATCGATCACAGAGAGGATGTAGACATTCCCCTTGTTGGTGCGGGGAAGTGGGCCCGTCACATCTACAGCCACTCTCTCCATGGGGGCCCCCACTAGATGCTGCTGCAGCTGGGCATGTGACCGACCTGTTGGGCCTTTCCGAGCAGTGCATAAGTCACACCGTCTGCAGAAGTCTTCTACGTCCCGCCGAAAGTGGCCCCAATAGAAGCCTTGACGGAGGCGGCGGAGCGTTTTGGTCACACCAAAGTGGCCTGACCCAGAGGCTCTGTGCATGCCCTGCAGTACAGCTGTCCTCAGGCCCTTGGGGACCACCATCTGCCAGCGCTCATCTCCTGTAGCTGGCTCCTTCCACGCCCTCTGCAGCACCCCGTCGATCAGACGCAGCGAGTCAAACTTTGACCACAGCCCCTTGGTGACCTGTGAGAGCTTTGCCACATCTTCCCATGGCGGCCTCTGCTGTGACTCCACCCACTGATGCACAGGGTTTAGATTGGGGTCAAGTTCCTGCTGTTGCCTCCATTCCCCCACGCTCAACATCTGCAGCTCCCGGCAGTCCACCACTCCTGCCCGCCGCACTGCCTTCTGCTGCTGCTCCTCCTCACACAGTTCCTGCTCCCGTCTCTCCCTCCGTTCACAGTGGTGGCAGCCGTCGGCAGCACACGGGCTACAGGAGAGGGCGTCTGCATTGCTGTGTTGAGCTCCTGCCCTGTGCACCACTGTGAAGTTATAGGCCTGGATCTCCTCCAACCACCTGGCAACCTGCCCCTCCGGCTACCTGAATGACATCAGCCACTGGAGAGCTAAATGATCGGTTCTCACAGTGAAGGGCAAACCGCACAGGTAATATTTAAAATGGCGCACGGAGAGCACCACTGCCAGGAGCTCTCGCCGGGTCACGCAGTAGCGCTTCTCAGCCTTGTTGAACACCCGGCTGAAATATGCCACTACCCTCTCCCCGTCTGCACCCACCTGAGACAGCACTCCTCCAGCACCCACCCCACTGGCATCAGTGTCCAACATAAACGGAAGAGAGGGGTCAGCTGGAGCCAGCACAGGGGCATCGCTGAGGGACCGACGCAGCTGGTCGAACGCCCCCTGGCATGCATCTGTCCAGAAAAACTCTCTGTCTTTATGCAACAACTGGAACAGAGGGGCAGCGATGCACGAAAAACCCCGTACAAACCTCCGA
>NC_137922.1:14923661-14963661 GCF_963457725.1 Sprattus sprattus | reverse complement strand
TGCATCATTAGATCGTCTAGTCACATGATCAAATAGAGACTTGACATTGGACATCAAAATATTACCCACAAATCATTGCATATCTGTATATGACAACAATAACAATGAAATTAAGAAATTATTCATTTAATTGAATCGTTTTTTTTTTAATAGTTTCCATAGTTTATGTAGGATAAGCATATAATTGTGTTATAGATTGCTACTGACTATTTCCTTTCTACAAAATAATGGCCACCATGACCGAGATAGGTTGGCCATTCCGAGGGTATATATACCATATGGTAGGCAATCCTTTGTAAGCTTTAACCAGTCATTGGCCGCTGGTGTGTTTCCTCAACTCCTGAACTATCGGTCGCCGCGGTAACTACAATATACAGACTTGTTCGACGAGGCAAAATCCCGGACAATTTAGGAATCCCTGCCGGACGCTTTTTATAGGTCTCAAAAAGAGGACATGTCCGGGAAAAAGAGGACGTCTGGTCACCCTAACTGAACTAGCATCGCTAACTGCTAGCATAAGCAACGTGAAATCAGATGTGGATAAACTCAAATGTAAGGTGGAGAACAACTGCAGCGCTCTTGATGGCCATGACCAAGCTTTTGGGGAACTAAAGCTGAAGATGGCAGATATGGAGGATAGAAGACGAAGATGCAACATTCGGGTCATTGGGCTGAAAGAGAGACTGGAGGGCTCTAATGCTATCCACTACCTCACACACTCCCTCCATAAATGGTTCCCTGCTCTTGCAGACGTGCCTGTTGAAGTAATGAGTGCTCATCGAATCTACGGGGGCGCTAAACGGGGTGACAGTCGTACTCTGATTTTCAATGTTCTCCGCTATACTACAAGACAGGCCATTTTGCGTGCTGCTAAAAAAGACCCGCTTATGGTTGATGGCCGGAAAGTCCGTTTCTCTCCGGACTACAGCAACTTCACTGTCAAGCGCCGTCAAGCATTCCATCAAGCTATGGATACAGCTCGGAACAAGTGTCTGGACTTTTTCCTACTTTATCCAGCAACGCTGAAAATCAAGGAGGGTGCACAGTACAGATCATTCACCTCACCAAGGGAGGCTGAAGACTACGTGAATTCTGCTGCTTCCATCAATGCAGCGACCACAGCCAGACCCCGCCAACACGACGGATAACCCCTACAGTGGCCATTAAGTGGATCAAAGTCGGAGACCGTTGGGAGCATGATGACATCGCTTTCCCGCAATAACTACCTGTGGAGCTTGGATCCTCTGCAAATGTGACCCAATGGTTTACTCTGCAATGAACTTCCACACTGTGTTTTTCTTCTTCTGTATTTACCTGCTTTCTATCGGAATCATTTTCTTCTTGCTTGGACCTGCTAAACTAGACGGCTAATCCGTTTGATCAAAATAAGGCGGTAAGCTTGTTTCAACAGTTACGGTGCTGTTCAGCTATTGAATGTTCATGGTATGTTTGTTTGTGGTTTGCTTAATATTTAGGACTATGTGTTATAGTCATTGTGTTCTGCTCTCAATACTTTTGTTATCTGATCCGTTGTGAATCGAAACTAGTTACTGTGTTTGCTAGTAGTGCTATTTTGGGCTGATGCCTTTAGCCCTTTAGCCCATATCCAACCTTGATCACAGACCTATGCTAAGATTAAAGTTATTTCCCCTCGCGCCCCCCCTCATTTATTTTAATATGTGTTACTGTTTGTCTACGTCGTATATGTTTTGTGTAACTAGGGATTTAACTTTGGATGCAATGTTATTGTTTTTTAAGGAAATTGAAGGCGATCGTGATATGTGTTCAGTAACGTATCAACACTCTGAGCTATCCATTTTTGATAATGGGTGAACTAACGTTTTTGGTTTGGAACTGTGGCGGATTGAATGCTCCACATAAACGTGCAAGCACTTTGAGGGTACTGAAGAATAAGAAAGTTGACATAGCCTTGCTACAGGAAACACACCTACTACGCGCAGATGCCGGGCGTCTGGCAAATAGATTTTATCGTACCATAGCATTTTCTGCTGCCACCTCTAAGACGAAGGGTGTGGCCATAGTAGCTAAACGGAATCTCCCCCTTAAGGTGCTATCATCTTGGGCAGACGATGCAGGCAGGATTGTAATCACTAAAGTAGAATTTCATGCTAGAAAAATTGCACTTATCTCCGCGTATGCTTCAAATATTTTTGACAGTGCTTTCTACAATACCCTCACAACTGAAATGTTAGAATTGACTGATTATCCTTTCGTTGTTGGCGCAGATTTCAATGCCGTGTGGGACCCAGTTGTTGATAGATCTAACGCAACAGCCTCAAGGGAGCAGGGCCACGCCACTAACGCTCTTAAATCATGGGCTGATAGTTTGGGCCTTAAAGACATCTGGCGGACAGTTAATCCATCCTCTAAAGACTATACCTTTTTCTCAGGAAGACACAAATCATTTTCCAGAATTGACTTTCTTTTTGCATCCCCTCAACTTTTTCATAGTATCGATAAGGCAGTGTTACTTCCAATTGCTTTATCTGACCACAAAGGCATCTTTTGCTCCACCACACTGGGCAGTCTATCCGAGCGTGCAGCTAGATGGCGCTTTAATACATCTTTATTAAAAAATGAATCCTTTACAGCTCAGTTCATTTCAGAATTAAAGTTTTTTACAGACCTAAATGCTGGTTCAGTAGATGACCCCAGAGTTTTATGGGACGCGATAAAGGGTTTCATTAGGAGTAATACAGTATTTTTCTCCTCTAATATGCGGAAAGCCAGGTCTCTACAGCTAGAGAACCTGGAAGCTGAATTCACCAGGCTCGATTCTATTCTGCAGCTCAAATTCTCAGATCAAGTGGCTTTAGAGCGTTCATTGGTCCGAAAAGAAATTAATAATATTTTAAAGCAAAAATCTGAATTTCAAATCCACAGGACAAGACAGCGATATTATTTCCATGGCGCTAGACCTAGTCATCTGCTTGCCATGAAAATTAGAACAAGTGAGTTTTTCTCAGATATACCTGCCATTAAAACTGAGGACGGTGATATCACTACTGAGCCTATTGAAATAAACAAAACATTTCAAACCTTTTATTCTGACCTGTATCAATCTGAAGTCACTCAAGGCAAAAATGTATCTGATGCATGGTTGAACCAACTAGACCTGCCCCAGCTTTCTGAATGGGACTCAACTAGCCTTGATAAATCAATCTCCGTAGAGGAGTTGAGAGGGGCGGTGCAAAGCATGAACAGAAACCGTTCTCCAGGCTTGGACGGGGTCCCGCCGGAGTTTTATGTGGTTTTTTGGGAACAATTGAGTCCTTTCTTTCTTCATATGATCAATTTTTCTATTGAAAAGGGTGGATTCTCAAGGGATGTTAACACTGCCTTGATTTCTTTACTTATGAAAAAAGACAAGAACCCCACTGAATGTTCTAGCTACCGTCCTCTTAGTCTTTTAAACTCTGACGTAAAGATTTTTGCAAAGCTCCTTGCTCTTCGTCTTGAGCCCCACATGCCGGAATTAGTCAGTTCTGATCAAACAGGCTTTATAAAATCAAGGATGGCATCAGATAATATCAGGCGTCTCTTGCATATCATTGATGCTGCACCAGGCTGTGAGACACCAATGTCACTTCTATCACTTGACGCAATGAAAGCTTTTGACAGATTAGAATGGTAATTTTTATGGTCTGTCCTCGAGGCAATGGGCTTTGGCTCCACTTTCATTGGAATGGTGAAAGTTCTATACTCAAACCCCTCAGCACAAGTGTTAACAGGTCAAACTTTCTCCTCTTTGTTTCCAGTCAGTAGGTCCTCCCGCCAGGGATGTCCATTGAGCCCTGCACTATTTGTCCTCTCTCTTGAGCCTCTGGCCCAGGCTGTTCGTCTGTCCAACATGGTCCCACCTATATGTATTCGTGATACACAGCACAAGCTTTCATTATTTGCAGATGATGTGATGGTGTTTCTTGAACATCCCACCCAGTCTCTACCCCACCTTTTATCCATCTGTGAGGAGTTTGGGAAGTTATCAGGGTTCAAAATGAACTGGTCAAAGTCTGCGCTTATGCACTTAAACGATAGTGCCAGGAAATCAGTCACCCCTGTTAATATACCACTAGTAGGGCAGTTAAAATATTTAGGAATTGAGGTCTTTCCATCCTTAAACCAGATTGTCAAGCACAATTATTCATTGGCATTTACTAATGTTTTGAAGGATATGGACAGATGGATTAGTCTTCCCATGTCTATTCAAGCCCGTATTTCTATCATAAAAATGAATGTTTTGCCTAGGATAAATTTTGTCAGTTCCATGGTCCCTCTTCCCCCTCCATCTGATTATTGGAGTAAGCTTCAATCTGCCGTCTCTAAATTTATATGGAAAAGAAAGCGGCCACGCTTGAAGATGTCCATTCTGCAGAGGAGGAGGGAGGACGGTGGTCTCTCTGTTCCCGATTTCAAATTGTATTTCTGGTCATTCGTCCTAAGGCCTCTGCTCACCTGGTTTAACCCATCCATCTCAGTTTCCTGGCGCTCTTTAGAGAGCAGCATGATAGAGCCATGGAATCTCCATGATGTGCTTTTTGTCAATATTTCTAATAAACAATGCCAACTGCGCTTTGGCCCCGTAATTTCTCATCTAATTGGAACCTGGAGAATGGTTGAGAAACACTGTCATATTTCAAACATTTGGCATACCCTTTCTCCGATATTCAAAAATAAAGCACTTCTTATTGGTGGGAGACCTATGTCTTCTCCACAGTGGGAACAAGGGGGTGTTCGCTATCTAAAAGATATTTTTAATAATTATGGACTACTCTCTTTCTCTGATATAAAAAATGCATTCAATCTGCCAGGTTCTTCTTTTTTCTTTTACCTACAGTTAAGATCAGCGCTCAAAGCGTACGGTGTCCCTTGGCAGGACCGTTTACCCACTCACCCTGTTCGGCAACTTTTTACATTACAGACTAAAACCAAAGGTATGGTCTCCAAACTCTATCAGTTTTTGGTGATACCTGACCGCTTTACACTTCCTGTGGAACGGGTCTGGGAAAGAGACTGCCCAGAATTAGATGAAGAATTTGATTGGCACAATGTGTGGTCTGACATCTCTCAAGTGTCACGCAATCCAGATCACCAGCAAATTCATTACAACTTTATACATAGGACGTATCTCACCCCTGTCAGATTGCACCACATGAAGTTTGTCAATGACCCCCTGTGTACCTTATGTCCACTGAAGGTGCAGGGCACATATCTTCATATGATATGGGACTGCCCTCCGGCCAGGTTATTTTGGAACCAAGTTGCATCCAAATTATCTACCTTGACTAATGTTACTGTGCCTCCTACTGTGAAGATGTTGATTTTGAATGACTTGTCTAGCTTAAAACTGTCTAAAACCCAAAAGCGTGTAATTTTTGCTGGACTGACTGCTGCCAAGAAAATGATTGCAACACGTTGGAAACCGCCTCACTCTATGTCAATCAAAGCCTGGTCCCTTTACTTTTTGGACGTTATATACCTGGAGCTGTCAACAGCTCGAATTAATGGTGCTTCAGAGAAACCTTTAGCTACTTGGCACAGTATTGCTGTTTCTTTGAAAGAAAGGGTGTAAACCTAAGCCTTAATCCAAAGATATTTTAGTTAAGTCCCATCCATTTGTCTATGTCCCTATGTCTGTATGTCATGTATGTCTGTCTCTTGTCTCTTTTCTGTCCTCCATATATTGGTGTATGTGTATTTTTATTATGTTGTTTTTATTTTCTTGTCTCCTTGATTTTCTGGCCACTTATATGGACTTATTTACATTTAATATGTATGTTTTGCTTTTTTGCTCTTCCTGTATGAATTCATTGTTATAAAAAATAAAAAACATTTGATCTCAAAAAAAGAGAGAGAACACACACACACACATAAGAGAGAGAACACATACACGCACACAAGAGAGAACACACACACACACACACACGAGAACACACACACACACACACACAAGAGAGAGCACACACACACAAACACACACACACACACACACACACACACACACACAAGAGAGAGAACATACACACACAAGAGAGAGAACACACACACACACACACACACACACACACACACAGATTCATAGTGACCCCGATCCGTCCCCACCATTCTCCCTATAAGGCGACTATAGCATCACTCTGCTCTGCACCTAACTCTGCACAGCTGATTAGGCGATGTTAACGTCACCCCCAGTTTAAAAATCCAATCTGCACCGCTGCACACACGAGAGAGAACACACACACATTCACTGGATCTCAGTCGCTTTGTTGCGTTGTATTCTGGCCATCAATTTAGTCGTCGCATACGACTGGACCGGGCAGACAGAGTTATTCAAGCCATTCCATTGTACAAAAATGCTTTATTAAAACAAGGACTATAACAGGTAGCCAAGCCTCCAAAGGAACCGGCCTGGTAGGTCTCCTACTTTAAGTTTTGAAAAGAGGTTGATGTGGCGAGAATAGGATCTCACTACACATTTTCTTTCAATCAGAAGACCAGAGGCAGGATGTAGAAATCTGGAGGTTTATTATTGTAATGAATAAGCTACAATAAGGAGATGGTCCATGGATTAGCTCGATCTCATTGTATGAATGGTCTGCAGGCCATTTTAAGGCCTGTACATTGTGGGGTGTGTTCTATCTGGTTGTCTGCCAAAACCAATCAGAAATAACTATTCCCTCTTCTCTAACTTCTCTGAAACCTCCTAGGTGTGTGTGTGTGTGTCGTGACAGGCTCCCCCTGGGACCCCCTCCTTTCTTGGAATGTGCCTGTGTAGTAACTTTATTGCTCCCTCTAACATCAGTGAATCATTTCTATGGCTGAGTCACTGTTTTCCCAACTAGTCTGCCTTCCCTAAGTGAGACTTTCATACAGATGAGTTAATCCATGTTCATCTAAACATAAAATAGATCCCTCAAGGTCTTGACGTTATTAGTAATTTACTAGATTGAGAATGGCCTGACTTGACTACAGAGTTTAATTGGTAAGGTGAGGATAAATATCTAGGGAAATATATAAATCTAGGGGTGTCATACATTTATACCGCTCAGAACTATGCTTATTGGTAGAGGAGCTGTTCAGTAATCCGAAGGCTGCTAGTGCGATCCCCACTCCTCCTGACCTCCTTGACCACGACACTGCATTCCTGAGGCATTGTCTGAGCACATACAGTAAACTCGCACAAAAGAGAGCTAATAAACACTTGTACAAACGGACAAGGACACGCACCAAGGGCGTAGGTTTGGTCTCAGCATTGGTAGGGACACCGCCCCCCATATAAAAAAAAAACATAGTTGATGTTATATTGAACAGGCAAACTTCATTTAAATGTATTAACATTTGTGTACTAACTTGTGGAACTTGGAACTGATTTACACATAATAAGAAAAATAAAACCTTAGTTTAAATAAAAAACGAAACGTTCACCTCATCTGAAGCCCTTATGGTCCAGCTGCTGCTTCCTCAACCTGCACTACATCTGCACTGGATTTCTAAGTTTCCTGAATGCATGTCAAAATATTACCTTAATGAACAAATTACATAACTGAGAAGTACATGAAGTGCATTTGTTTGTTCTGAAATTAATTTGTAATATATAGGTAATTGGTTCAGGTTTTTTGGAGCTGTACTAAGCCTACATCATCTGTAAGGGAGAGTGGGGTAATTTGTGCCAGCAGGGAAGTTGTGCCACCCCTTATTTCTAGGGAACCATAGAAAAAATTGGTCAAGTGACCACACATTTTTGAAGAGTCAGCCATTTATCTCATCCTGCAAAGAAGAGAGCCTCTTTGCATGAGAGATAATCATGTTTAAGTTCAAAAAACAGTTTTTTTGCCTTTCAAAGTAAAATTTCTATGATCACATGATTGTTGTGTCTTAACAGTTATAGACAAGTTAGAAAACATTTCACACATGTTTCAGTGCTTTGGTAAGCTACACTATAATAGGCCTTTGATGTTGTAAAATAACTTGAAATAAACCTTAAATGAGTAATTTTGCATTGAATTTGTCTAGCTTTTATATAGCATCACAGTTTCTGAGATGCAAATATACTGTTTTACTTCAATAATCAATGGCACAATTTACCCCCAATGAATTCTCTTTAATGGCACAACTTGCCCCCGAACACTTTTTTTCAGAAAGCTATATTTCTTAAATACTATATTTCAGATCCAAAGTGATTGTTCCCAAGGATGCACCACATCCTGAAATATATGTACATATTTAAGTTGGAAGCATTACTGTCATGGCCTCGCTTAAAAGTCACTTTAAAAAAACAAAAACTGGCACAACTCACCCCACTCTACCCTACTGGATTGCAGTGCAATGTAATATTGTATTGATTAATTATATGCTGCATACATTTGGGCATCCCAATTTATTGCACATTTTTACTACGTATAACATTTATTCTCAAAATAGCCAGTGTGAATGATAACATTCATGGGTCACATTGTCTTACCATCCCTTAAAAAACAGTATTTGAATGCAATCTTTACCAAAAATGGACAATTCAACGTCTTATCTGAACCCCTCATCTGTAGCTTCAGGCTGAATTTTATCCTGCACAGCAATTCATCAATTCAATACAATCACTAACCATGCTAAAAAAGACTGCTGATTACTTTTGCCTTCAACAAGACCAGCTACTGCTAACACACTGGTCGAAAGATTGCAGATGATAGGGATAGATTTAATATAAGCAAAAGGTACATGCTCTACAGTACACACTAACAACTTTTAAAACATGTTTCCATTGTAGAATGGGTGTCAAAGAAAGGCTAGCAGGGTCGCACTGTGTGTGTAGTGTTCCTACTAGCTAGCTAACGACGACATGGGCTTCTTGGTAGCGCCTGTCTCTCTGGGTAGAACAAAAACTTCTGGCATCTCTCTTCTTTTTAGGTGGGTTTTTCCTATCTACAAAGCACAAAAGTGTCAGAATATTAATGCTGAGACCAAACGAAATACCGATATGAGGCTTTATTATTTCCTGGCGTATTTAGTAGCTTACCGTGAGAGACTACTGCCAGTAGCAGCTCTTTTCTGCAAGTCAGCTTTCACGACGTGTTTCTGACTGCCACTTCAGCCAATTAAATAACAGCATTTTGTCTCGCAGGCTCGAGGGAATTGGAAAACTTGGAAATGTATTTTTCAATCTTTTGGGCGACGAACATAGTATTGATATTATAATACGAATGAGTTTGCAAATATATTGTGCACATTTTTTTTCTCAAATTAACAAAATATTGGTGGGGACTTTTTTGTCTTTCCCAAACTTGGTCGTGACTAGTCCCTACCAACCCTATGCAAACCTACGCCCTTGAGTCACGCACACAGAGATGGTAGATAAGCTGTAAGAGTGGGAGCTGCTCGGGCCAGAGTCACTATGCTGTAAGAGTGGGAGCTGCTCGGGCCAGAGTCACTATGACTCAGTGGTGGTCCGTCAGGGCCTTCAAGGCCTTCTCTGCTGGCCTAAACATCATCAGACAATAAATGTAATAAAATAAATTTAATTTTAATATTTTCTTTTCATAAATATGTATTAAATTATTCCCCATAGTCCATTATCTTCATTTCATAGCTTCCAGCGTTGTTAATTTATGTTAGAGCTTTCATCCAATCATATTTCAGCTATCATGTGTTTCCACACTCCGCGAAATCTTCCCCGAGAACAGAAATCTTTCCTGAGGCCTTCAGAATTCACATTGAAGGCCCGTGTACATCTGATTGGTTATCACAACTGGCTGTTTCATTTAATTTAAGTTGAATGAACTGAAACAGACAGTTGTGACAACCAATCAGATTTCGAGTTGGCGACACTGGGCCTTCTAGAAGGCCCGGAAGATTTATTTCATCGCGTTGAACGTGACACGTAAACGCCCTTTGATTGGATACTGAGGCAGACCGGTGCAGTGCTTCAGTGCTCAGTTTAGCTGGCTGACACTTGATGGCTAATGCGAAAACGACGTAGCCTACATCGGTTTCAATGCTTATTATGCTAGTTGTTTCAATTGGTAAGACTGAATATAATTACATTAACCAACTCAAATAAACTCGTTTACACCAACTTGATCATTCCCGTTTTTGATACAATGACAACGCCATTTTCAAAACGGAACTTTCAAGAAAAACTGGATATCGTGAGGATGGGAAGTTTAATGAAACTGCTTTGCAGGTGGGACAATGCGATGTTTAGTGGACAAACTTGTTAAAGCTCACAAAGGCTACTTTCGGTGGACTTAATAAAACTTTTTAGACTAATCCCTGAAAATCGCCTTTTATTTTTAAGTTGTGACCGTTATATTCAAGCGATCATATAACTGAGAGTTTACTACTCTTAATGTATTGTTAATGCGGGTGTATTGATTTTAAATGCTCCGGAAATATGAATAAAGTCTGTTGTACTCGACTATGTTAAGGTGATGCAATGCTCGCTTATACTGCCTTTCTGTAAAAATATAATGGTTCGAGGGCCATGGCGTCATAATGATGGTATTAGGAGGTGGATTCACTCAGTTTAACATCGTGTAGGAGTAGGACATCGCTGAAGGCCTAGTCGTGAAATGCACGGACCGCCACTGCTATGACTCATATACCCAAGTCCAGAGAGAGGAAAGGAAGCCGGCAATTATGACTGTTTCTCTTTCTTTGACTTTTGACCAATTAAAAATCTGAAAACTCGCTCTGCCAAGGCATTACAGTCCCAGAAAGACCAACTCAACCAGATGGCTGATCTGGTTGAGTAATGGGATGCCATCCCACCAGGCCCCGGGTGAGTAATCGGGAGAATCGGGAGAATTCCCGATGGGCCGCTTCACTTCTGGGCCGGTCGAGATTTTAATTTTAATTTTTTTATTTTATTTGTCACGTTAGTCCATCTTCTCTTAAAGTAGCCTACACATGTTGTGCCTTATGACACAGCAGCCTCTGCTTGGGTTGTACCATGCGAGGAAGTTCTCCCCTCCCAAATAGCCTACAGTTGGTTGGGTCCATAGCCCGTCTTTTCCAAAAAAGTTTTCTCAGATAGGCTACGGATGGGCCGGTCCTACCGCAACGATACGAGGCAGGGATGGGAGGGAAAGGCATTGGAGGAGGATGCTGCCAAATGCTGCCCTTACCGATTTATTTTCAAGAGGACAAACACAAGTGGCAACTGGTAAAGAGAGACATAGGCCTAATGATAAGCAACGTAATTATTCGGCTAACGTTGTAGCGTTGGTTAATATCGTTGCAGCGTTGTCAACCTATTCGCAAGCTAAATATTAAATTAGCCTTTTTATACCCAATATGGCGATCCATAGACTTCGCAAATATTATGCAAAGACTCAAACTTGATCTGCAGTAAAATGACTCCTGCTGAAAATGATGAGCCCGAAATTTGCAATGAGGAGGCCATGACTACACGTAGCCTACAGGTAGAGAGGATAACAGAGTAAACAATATGAATTCAAGTTATTTAATGTAAGAAAGAGCAGTATATGACAGTACTTGATGAAAGAAAAATAATGCCAGGGGAGATTTTAGATGATGAACCAGTAGCCTCATCTGATGCTGCCTTTGAGGTGAATGTCCATAATGTTGTTCTGGACACTGTGGCAGGTAGCATGGATAGAAGGATTTCAGCAAATGCAAAACTTGCCTCATTTCGCTTGTCTTTACCCTAAAAACTTTCCTGAAATAAAGATAAATGGGCTCCCTAACTCAGCACTCCAGGAAATCAGCAAATGTCTGCTAACGTTAGATGACAGAGCATTTAGTGAGGTGGCACAGGAAGGTCAGGAGGATAGTGGCGGACTACCATATATGGAAGAATCAGAGATGGAGCTTGAAAGCAGGACCTGTTCCTGCTGCAAAACTGTGCCATTGGTGTCCATTTAATACTCTCACAGTACAACCTCCTCACAGATGCTTATCATGTCATTGGGTTAGCTTTGGACAAAGTTTCTGTTGACTTTGTCCATCACACAGATTGCAAGTGAGAGAAGCTTCTCAACCTTAACATTTGTGAAGAATAGGCTACGAAGCTCATTGAGTCAGGAAAACTTGGAGGCTTTCATGTTAATGTGCACAAAGAAGGAAATCCTCATGTCTATAAGCAACGACACAGTTATACAGTAGATAAAGTGGCTGAAACCAGTGCACTGCTTAGGTGGTTTCTGATGATGTATGCTGTTGGTGCTATTCGCAATGTAACTATACTGTACTGTGAGTTGAACTGTAAACATTAGTTCAATATGCCTCCTTGTTGAAGAGTGGGATATGTTTCAAATGCTTTATTTATTTATTTCTGCTTTTGTTAATTTATCAACCTATCCTTGTGGGATTGTGAAATATTTTTCGTTAACTTCTTAGCTTAAGTGGATTATTATTTAACCTTTACATTATTTTTTGAACCATGGTATTAATAAAAAAGACTACAGGATAGTAAGAGCTGAACTACTGCTTCATTTATCCAATTTCCACTACCATGGAAAAGTGGGCCGGTCTTGGGCCTGAAATTCCCGGGCTGAAAAGTTACCCCACTCCGGCCCTGCATCCCACAGGTGCCAAGCTGTTGTGGCTGCGTATGGATCTTCCACACGCTACTGAAATCCCTGACAGTTTAAGATGAATACATTGTAAAAATGGCCAATATGTGTTGTTTTTCCTTATTACGGTGCAATCCTTACAAGTTGTACCTCGTTGTAAAGGTGACTAATCAGGCTTTCCAACGATATGAAATACAAAACCAATTGGAATTATAATAGGGGAGGAATATTCAACCAAAATAACGTTTCCGAACTTTTTTTGAGGAGTTTATAAAGCTGATATGTAGTTTTTGGGGGGGCGATATAAGGCCACATACAATTAAATAATAATAACAAATGACACCAAAAAATTGCTAAACTTAAATTATCATTTATTTAACATTGTTTGTCTGCATTACAGACATACACTTTTATGAATAAATACAACTTTTAGTGAACTTCAGCGTTTATTACAGTTTTTTACAATTGCTAAAACACATTCTTGAAACAGTCACTCATTTTCTCTAAACTCTAAACACAAAACCTCATCTTCAAGCACTATTTACAAAACCTCTGAATCCTCTTGCAAAATGAAACTTTCGCCTCCAAACAGTTTTACCTGTGCTCAAAATCAAACACTGCTGTCAAATCATAAACAAAGTGTTCAAAATTATATACACTTTCAAGCAGTCAGTAAACAATACACCAAAAAATAGAAAACACACTGTTCAAAGCATATAGTTCTCAGGGAGAAGTACATTTTTTTTTTTACCTCAAAACAAATTTCATATTTATCTATCATTGACTTTTGATGAATGAAAACATGTTCTCTCATAGTAGCTATACAAATGTATCAGAAATAACTACTTTGCTTTGCTCTAATTTGTGTTGGTTCTTTCTCCTTCTTGTACCCCTATAGTACTGTACCCTGCATCTCACTACTCACAACTCACTCTTGTTCTTTGTTGATATGAACCTGCAACCAGTCAAAATCTATTGAGCAATCAGTACCGTTACTGTACCAAATAGAAAGCACAATGTTGGCCATACCATTTGTTTACGTATTGTGCTTATACAGCCTATGCACTGTAGGCCTACTACAGTAAACACTACCACAGTAAAAGGGACACAAATCAAAGGAGTCAACGTGGTGTTTACTTGTCCTACTCCCCTCACATTGTTTCTTTTATTCATTCTCAGGCTTTCTCCTTACCACCTTCAACAACCTGTTTGCTCCTTTACAGTAACTGGCTCGTATTGGTTGTGTCACATTATTTGATACAAGTTAAATCAATTTTGAGTGGTTGTGTTCAATCAATGACATTTGTCCTCTATTTGTATTTGATTGTTGCCACTTGTGTTTACCAGTATGGATGACATGTGAATTAGAGTGCAGAATGTGTTTTAAGACTGATAATGTGTTTAGAGTTTTGCTGAAAAGTCTAAGTGAGACCTGCAAATTGTGTTTTACCGTGTGAAATAGTTTAAGGTTGACAACAGACTGCACAATTAGCTTCATGAGTTCAGGCAACTGAGAACTTTGTGTTTTAGCAATTGTAAAAAACTGTAACACATAACATCACCTCCTTTTCCTGAGAGTGAACGAACATTTTGTACTTTGTACTTACAGTATTTCTCTGTTCCTAAAACACATTTTTTCAAAGCATGCCTCAGTTTCTCTTAGCTCTAAACACAAATCCCAAAACCACTCACACAAAATGCAAAACCCTTTATATCTCTTGCAAAATGACACTTTGGTTTCAAAACACTATTATATCACCTCAAAAGGGCATTTTATTTTCAAACAACAAACACAGACCATTATTTGAGTAGACATTCTAAGCATTGATTGAACACTGATGTGCTCAATGGAAAACACTACTATGAAATGGGAAAACACTAGTATGAAGGCCTTATCAGGAGTATTATGCCTTTTCATCTCCAGTGTTACTGTACGCTTTCTCCTGTTGTAAAATATTGTAACTGTATAATGTTTTAACTCAAAAATGAAAGAAAAATGTAAAATAATAAAAGGACAAAAAAACTAGACTGCATCCTGTTCTTGCTCAAGACAATATCGACAATTGTTGTGTTGTGAAACATCTGAAAATACAGTTTGATTTGAACATTTGATTGGATTACAATACAGTACAGTAATGTTTCTGTGCTGATAGGACGTAATCAGTTGTGGAAACGTATATGACTTACTTGCACATAGTCATATCATACTGTAATTGTTTGACTCTATCAGAGTTTCTGTCAAAAGGCACCCTGTACACCTGCTTCATTTTCGAGATGTTCTGCCTTAGAACATGGTCCACTGTGGCTAGGCTCTTTGTATTGATGTTTAGGAATATGTCTTGGTCATCAATGGTTGCACTTTGTATTTGTTTACGTATACTGTAATTTTACAAATACAGTACAATGTAAAATATTCTACAGTAAAATACAAGAATACTATGCTCCTGATACAGTAAGGCATTCAAACTAGTGTTTTACTGTCATAGTAGTGTTTCTTACCCATTCTCTCTTCTGAATGTCCGGAGAATCGGTGCAACTGAGAAGCGGCTTATGTTTGGTTGAACCCTCTGGCCAGCCTTGCCAGCCTCCTGCATGGTCAAACCCATGTTGACCACATGGTTGAACACATTGGCCTGAATCTCATCAGAGATACAGTAATGGCTCTCCGTCTTGCTCTTCCTCTTCATCATTTTCCTCCTCCTCCTCCTCTTACTCTCACTCCTCTGCCCCTCTGATCACCACTCACTTCAATGTTGCCATAAATTGTTCTCCAAACTAGGAGCTAAAGTTTTGATTTCAAATTGCACAACAGCTTTGGAAATGGAAGTTTTGTCATTTGATTAGCAGTGTTTTCTGTTTGAACACAATGAGATTTTGGCATTGATGAAGCATGCAAAGTAGAGAGGATGGTGTTTAGTGTTTTGAAGAAAATGTGGTTAACAATTGAAAACTGTGTCTAAAGCAGATAATTGTGTGTTGTGGTTTGAAGAAAGTGCGGTTAACAATTGAAATCTGTGTTTAAAGCAGAGAATTGTGCTTAAAGTTTAGCAGAATTGGTTTAGGGAGTTGGCACTTGGGTTTAGTGTTCAGAGAAACCGAGGCATGTTTTGAAAAAATGTGTTTTAGGAACAGAGAAATACTGTAATACAAAATAAATAAAATAAAGTCATTTTATATCCTATACCGAAACTATGACATGCATTTCATGATGCTCATTCACAGTGGTTCAGGAGGTAGAGGAGTTGTTCAGGAATCTGAAGGCTGCTAGAGCGATCCCCACTCCTCCTGACCAAGTGTCGAAGTGCTCTTGACCAATCGCTCCGGGTGCGCGAGTATGGGTCTGATGTGTCAATAGATGTCTGAGGCATTAACATGTAAAGCTCTGTATAAATATAGTGCATTTACACTTTTTGCATTTACACGTTTGTTTGTGGTATTTCGTCGTTCTTGAAGTTGAAAAAGTCTTAAAATAAATACATCATGTTGCCAAACCGTGTCTGTCGAAAGTAACGTATGAGCAGAAGTACCACGTCAACAACGAATGTGAAATATATGAATAACGAATGAATGCACCAGCTGGTGAAGTCTGCAAATCGAATGGACTGCGGAATAAAATGAAACATTGTGTGTGTGCAGTGTGTGTTGTGGGTAGGCCTATTTGTATGGGGACTCTCTTCCTCTCCTGTTGTGTGATAAACGTCTCTTATCGAATGTGTGTTGAAGGGTAGGCCTGCCTATTCATATTCTCACTACGTATAAAGTCTTATGATTCCGTTAATTGAGTAGCCTACACAAAAAATATTTGTTCAACGAACGCCATTTAATCATGGGTTATGGGTATATGGTCTTATTTTGAGTACATAGCACATATTTAACACTGTCTTAAATGTGCTGTCCTTTGGACAGAGATATTTTGTCTTATGGCCTATATTTCATTATGTGTTGGCCTAAGCAAATAGTAACGAATCAAGGTAGGCCTATTAGCAATGGTGTGAATGTTATTGAATCATCCTAGTTCAGAGCAAGAGGGTGTATTCGTTGTCAGAGTCGGGAAGAATTTTGAAGTAGGCAGACAACAGCGGGCCGAGGATATCAGGGCCCAAATATATTGCATGGGCAGTCTGCAGGGTTGTTGCAGTTACAGACCAATTATTTGCCGCAGTCAATCCAGTAAAATGGGCTGCAAAGGGGTGTTCACATCGTAGCACTGGATCCAGACATTCTTTAGAAACGTCCAAGTTTAACTCCCTATTGTTAGAAAGCTTAAAATCGTATTAGATAAATGTAAGGTCATAGTCTATAGTGCAAACCGCACGACTTGTTGTAAGCTACTCCTAAATTAAACAAATATATAAATATTTCAGACGCCAAGTTCCATATAAAATAACAGACATAGGCTACAACTATAAAAAGAGAGAAAACTAAATACACATTTCGTTTAGTGCAATATTTAATGGAGATTCTTTAATAGTAGCCTTTTAGGTTCATATCACTTCAAATGTCCCAACCAAAGACATTCCTTCCAATTATCATTTTTGTAAAAAGATAAAATATCAGCACATATAGCCTAAACCAAATATCTTAAAGTGACAACACACCGTTAATAAATACATCATCAAACATCACTTTTGTAACTGAATATACAGGCTATTTTTAAAGAAAAGCAAAGAATTCAAATATGATCAAAATATGTTATTTACAATTTTAACAGAATTAAAAAAAGGATATCTGTATAGGCTTTAAGGTATATGCCTTAGTTGTTTCGTCAACATTTGTTTGACTTGTTTTTGTGTTAGGCTATTGTTTACGTAGTAATTATGCTAAGAGATTTACATTAATATACTATAAACTATAGTAATGTTTATGTATTTTGTATTCGATTTATTTGGAATGTCATTTAATGTGCAAATGGCTATGTTACTGTACGTTGTAGACAATTGAACTTAACCCTCCATTTGAATATACCTATGCCTATACAGGTGTAAAAAAATATCATCATATGAAGTTACTTGAGTAGGCCCCTATTACTTTTATGAGATACATTTTTACTCTTACTCAAGTACTTATTTTGATGGTTACTTTTACTTGGACTTATTTATTATTAATATGAGGTAACACAAGTTTTTCTTGAGTATAGCTTTTGCGTACTCTACCCACCTCTCAATAATGTAGAGCCGAAGTAACAACCACGTCAACAACGACTGTGAATTATATGAATAACGAATTATGCAACATGCGGGTGGACAGTGGAAATTAATTGAATGGACAGTGGAAATTAATTGAAACACACTGTGTGTGTGTGTGTGTGTGTTAAAAGGATACAGCGTTGACATTTTAGCACGATCTGTAGGCTACCTTTAATTGGCAAAATCTTCAACCACATTCAAAAGGATTCTATGATTGTTATCATTATTATTATTTTATTAGCATTTTATAATATTTTGATCATAAGACCTCTGAAGCAGTAGCCTATATTTTATTTTCTATCGCGTTATTTAGCTGTTTCTGATTGGACGAGACGAGAGACGTTCCATGCTATAGATTATCCGTCAACATACCAACGGGGACTTTTCACAGCTAATAATAAATCACTCCGCGATGAAATATTCCTACCCCACTCCCACTCCCACTCCCACTCGTGCTATATTGCTTAAGTGACAGAGTCTATTTGCTATAACTTCCTGGCCAGTACAGGGCATGTTGTGGGTGACATTTCGGCCCAATCCCATTTCTCATCTCTACCGCTACCCTTACCCCTACCCCTTCGCCTTCGCTTTTTCAAACGGAGCGGTAGCGGAAGGGGTTGAAACGCTAGCCCTTCGAATTGGGATGGCACTTCAACAATTACGTACGTCATCAGTACGAAGCGTCAGCTGTTACGTTACCGGAGAGCGACAGCTGTCACTCACCAGATATTAACAAACATGGCGCCTGCAGCTGTTATTTACACAATGCAACATTTCATCAAACAAGTTTTAAAATCATGAATTACAAAGAAAATACTTTCATTTGTGTGATGCTTTCCCTGCTGTTTCCGACATTTTTAAATGGACTCGCGCGATGTTTGTTCTTTAATGATCACGGGTTCGCAATGCATTGAGGGAAATCAGTCTACCCCTCCGTTTGAAGTGTGCCCTCGGAAAATCTTCGTTTGGAGCGGTAGAAAGCGCTTCCCCTTCCCCTACCCCTCTGTCTTAACGTGAATTGGGACGGCCCTACCGCTCCACATGAACGCGCAAAACGGAGGGGAAGGGGAAAGACGAAGGGGTAGCGGGAGAAATGGGATTCAGCCTTCGTGTGCCTTGTTGTTTTTGATTTAGAAGATTACAGTTTTGCAATGTTATAAGTGTGTGTGCTTAATGTCTACAGTCATCTAGTTATCTCGACCTAAGTGTCTGTGGCACCGTTTGAAAGTTGATTAGAGCACATGCAGTCCTAGTGGAGATTCATGAAACCTTGAAGACTCCAGCTAGATATGATACAAAGTTCGAGTACACTCTAGGGACACCTGCCGGTCAATGAAAATACGGTGTGGTAAAGGTTTAAGGGCAGTGAATTTGTGCATAACACGCTGCACAATGGCCTGCTAAAATAAAATTCATACGGTCAAAAATGGGGTGAAATAAATGTATATACTTTGGATAAATAGTATACTTATATTAGGCTATACTTAAGCAATAAAGCACGAGTGGGAGTGGGGTAGGTATAGGATAATCCCACGGGTGGTGTTCGGCCGTAGCCACCGAGGCCGTATAATGGAAAATACCCGTCTACTAATTATCTTTACCGTTACCTGATACCCCACTCAGATATTGAAGAACAGAGGACAGTGAGTAAAGTGCTTTTGGATAACTGGGCAAGGTGAAACTGCAGGGCAGTGGGCTTTTTCAGACTGGAAAAGAGGGTCAACGTGATTGGTGAAGTGGATAGAGCTAGGGCAGTGGATGTGCTTGTGGGACATGAGTAAATCCTGTTTGTTTTGATCAACACTTGCGAGTTCGAGATGGAAACTGGGGCATCTTACGGTCGAAGCGTCCCACCAAAAGTGGACCCCTTCTCGAAACAGTGCATTTAAAGGCACCCAGTGCAACTTTCGAGGCTTAAAAATAAACATTACATTTCTAGTCTTTTTTACACGTAGGCCTAGTAAGTTTCAATAACTCCATACCATTACATACCGACATTCAAGCAGCAAAGATGAGACGTCGTTGTGTGGTGAGAACTGATAGAAAATCGATAACAACAACAATCGCAGCCATTTTCTATATTTTTTGTAACCTACAATAAATAAAGCAGGCTTCCAGTCAATGGAAAAATGGCTTCTCCCCACCGGCGATTGTTGTTGTTTACGATTTTCTATCAGTTCTCACCACACAACGACGTCTCATCTTTGCTCCTTGAATGTCGATATGTAGGCCTAATGGTATGGAGTTATTGAAACTTACTACGTTCAAAAAAGACTAGAAATTGAATGTTTATTTTTCATTGAATGTTTACATAAAGTTGCACTGGGTGCCTTTAAACGAGGCTTAGAAGAGTTACGCAACTTCGCCAAACCAATACAGGCCTCGATGTGGAATTCCGTCTCCGGCACAAAATTCGAAACCTCGGTGTCAAGGGTAGTAACACCACTATTTGTATCTGAAAAGGATGACTATTTAGTACATTACAGAGACATCATTTTAGCGTGCAGCTGTAAACCCATTCATTTCTAAATGTTCCTCTTTGGCAACAGGTGTTTACAGTTCACCAAACGCTACCGGGTAGAATGCCGGTCCGCTGCTTAAGCTAAACGCAATTTTCATCTATAACCTTAATCTTTATTACAATGTAAGAGGTTAAATGCACGTATAATGGCGATGTTTAATAGCCTACAGGATATAGTTGGAAGACACAGAGCGTGCACACCCCGCTGTATACAGGAAGACCGTCCGAGGTAAAATGTCCTGTGTAGCTCACGTTCATTCAGGGCAATGTTTGTGTGTGTGTAAGCTTCGTATGGATGTCTCACTGACTCAAAGTGACTGACGGCGTTCCACCTTCAAACATCACATGGGCGTCATCTCTGTTATCAGCATGTATGTTGTAACATGTATTTAAAATATGCGTGTGTTCTTTTTTTCTCTTTGGGTTGTGAGACGCCAGGGAGCCTTATTTCGAGTGTTTGAGTCAATGATGCAGACAGGTAACATGGGACGATGTTAATGTATTCATGACCATTTGAGACGTGCTCCTTATTTTTGCTTTCTTTCTTCAGGAAGATTTGCCACTACTGCTTTGCCGTCTGTACATTTAGTATAATGACAGCTTTTGCCTCGGTTGTTCTTGTTTTGTTATGTTTTATTTTGTATTTAATTGGTTGGCATTGACATAGCCTAAGCCTATAGGTGTGGTCTGGGTCTACTGTAGTGTGCCTTTGCTGCCTTCATAGTTGCCCCCGCCCCGGTGCTAGTGCAATAAGTGCGGTACTGGCTGCCCCAGTGTTCGTCCCTGGTTGCAGGTAAGGCCAAAGCTGGGAATTGGTACAATTCGCATGTGCGAGAGTCGCCATTCGCTTCAGAATTGGTACAATTCGCATGTGCGAGAGTCGCCATTCGCTTCACGCGAATCAGGCACAATTCGCTTCACGCGAATCAGGCACAATTCGAGTGGACGAGAGTCGACACTTTGGGCGCATATGAGACATACAGTAGGCTATAGGCTACGTTGTTGACAATTCTCACAAAGACACGCGATCTGAATTGCACAGAGACGGGCGCATATGAGACATACGTTGTTGACTCACAAAGACAAAACAAATAGCTACACGTAGCCTATAAACGTTGTTGAGACTCCTATTAAAGATTTTACTCATTCTCGTGGTTGAAAGTCGGTACAGAATTGCACAGAGACGGGCGCATATGAGACATATACGTTGTTGACTCACAAAGACAAAACAAATAGCTACACGTAGCCTATAAACGTTGTTGAGACTCTTATTAAAGATTTTACTCATTCTCGTGGTTGAAAGTCGGTAACAAAACAGAGACAAATAGGTACACGTTCAAGCAATGTCATTTCATGTCATTTATTTCAAAAACAAACAATCAGAGTGTAAGAGCTCTGGTTCCAAGACACAAAAAAGCCAGGAACCAGGTCTGATGGCCCATCAACCTAAACAATAGGCCAGGAGCCGCCTTGATGGTTGTAACCTGGTGCTGTGTAAACTAGCTTGTGGGTGTTGAATTGGTATTTTTTTTGTTCAGCCACTTAACATTCTATAGTGTATTCATATCTATTTATGTCATATCATGCCTCATGACTCTTACCTCATATTCATTGTACTTATATATCTTATCATGTCTTACCTCATTCATAACCTCTATTGCTACCTTCACCTGTACCTGTATCATATCTGCACTAATGACCAACTATTGCTGCCAATGTTACTACTGCTCATACCCCATATATCTTGTACTGTCATATCATACTGTATACATCCCATCTATTTATTTTTATATTACCACTATGCAGAATACTCTGCACTCTTCTGCTATGGTTCCTTTGGTTAGATTCCGTTGCATTGTACTTATATCATATCAACATCAGCAATGATCTCACCTGGTCTGCCCACACTGACAAGGTGGTCAAAGCTGCCCGAAAACGCCTCTTCTTCCTGAGGAGACTCAGGGAGTTTGGCATGAATCCAGACATCCTCACCAACTTCTATAGATGCACTATAGAAAGCATCTTGACTGTTAGCATCTCAGTGTGGTTTGGAAGCTGCACAGCCATGGACCGTAAGGCCCTACGCAGTGTGGTCAGATCCGTTGAGTTCATCATCGGCAGGAAACTCCCATCCCTTCAGGACATCTACCTTAAAAGATGCCTCCGAAGAGCTGGCAGGATCCTAAAAGACTGTCATCACCCATCCTTCAGACTGTTCACCCTGCTGCCTTCTGGTAGGCGGTTCCGAAGTGTCCGGTCTCGCACCCGCAGACTGGAAACAGTTTCTACCCTAAGGCCATCAGACTCCTAAATGAAGAATAATGCACTCCTCACTTTACACTTGCCACTTTACTCTTCACTGGCTCACTTTTACTGCTGTTTGCACTACTTTCTCAGTCCAGCTCATGTTCAGTTTAGCTCATGTAGGTTGTTTATCTGTTTAGTATCTGTTTAATATGTGTATTTATGTTTAGTATCTATGGTAGTGTGGTATGGTGTCCTGTCTTAAGCATTTCAGTGCCCAGTCCAACTCTGTTGTTCTGTGTATCTGACAATAAAAGAGTTGACTTGACTTGACTTGACTTGTACCTGTATCATATCTGCGCTAATGACCAACTATTGCTGCCAATGTTACAACTACTCATACCCCATATATCTTGCGCTGCCATATCATACTGAATACAAATGCTATACAATACATTATCTGTAAGGTTGTGAGTGTGCAGTGGTAATGTAAGTTGATATTGATTATGTTTTTATTCAGTCACACACAGTAACAACAAACAAGTTCAACACAAATAATAATACATTCGAAGTGACTGAAAAGGCACAAGCTGAAGAATAATGCTTGTATTTAAGCCTGTCCTGTTTGACCAATTTGAGCTACCCATCAACATATGCATTTTTATTTTATTTTTTACAAGTAATACATGTAATGGAAATAAAAAAACAAACAAAAGAATTGCCTCCAAAAAGTTAGTCACAAGAAGAGCAATGAAGCAAGATCTCAAATAAACAGCACAAAATCATACATTATGGACACTTGTAGCCCTCAAAAATTGCTTTAGCTACCATCCCTTTGAAAACAAAAAATGTCTTACACTTTCTTAAGATTATGTTAGCATCATTCCATAATGAAATTCCAACAACAGATATACATCTCCTTTTAATTAATTTTTTGGCATTTGGTACACTAAATTTACAGACATCTCTGAGATTATATTTTGTCACTTGAAATGAGAAAAACCTTTGTATGCTGACTGGGAGTTGGTTTGATTTAGCTCGATACATTATTTGCATTATTTTATAATATACCAGGGGCCGTATTCACAAAGAATCTTAGGGCTAAAAGTAGGTCATAAGTGGCGAATTTAGGAGAAACTCCTAAAAATAATGGGCGTGTCAGTCTTAAATGTAGGACTCCTAATTTTTTTTACTAAGAGCAATTCACAAAATATTTTATCCCTAAAAGTAGCACCTAAGTCTAGGACAGCTTAAAACTCCTCATGAGGACTCCTAAGTCACTAAGACCTATTCACAAAAAATCGTAAGATGGCTGCAGCCGACTTGGAATTGATAAAAGACATTGCTTAAACCGTGAAGGTATTAATATTGTCGTAGAATTAGCGCGGGATGCAATGACGCCTTTAAACAACTTTGTGTCCCGAAGTGAAATGTTTGGAAACATAAATATAGCCTATTTGGCTTCGCGGAAAACGCAAATGACGGCACTGGGAATCAGTCAGCCGTTTAATTCATCAAACTATCAACGCACTGTAGACCCCACATTATCCAACAGTTTATCCAGTTGCCTTTGCCCTTTGGACAATCGCCAATTACACAAGATCAAAGTAAATTCCATGGCGATCGCAGGAATGTCCAGTGAATGTCCACACATTACAATAATTGCCCCATCAAAAGATGAGGACGTTTTCGACTCGTGCATTTCAACGGAGAGCGGTCTGCAGCAGTTTTTTAAGAACTTACCAGCTGGATGCCGCTGGGGTGACAGTGGCTATTGGTCCTGGGACCAGTAGGCTTTCGCTATACGTTTCACGTTCGTTTCGCTTGAAGGGCCGTATGTGCTGATATTTGAAGTGGTCAAGGGCTGGGAATATAATAGCCTAACAGTTTACTGGGTGCTTTAATTATTACTGCCTTGATTACATGCAATTGCCATATTTTATATTGATCGTTTTTTATTTCTCTTAACGTGCAAAGTGTCATTCCCGTTGGATGCACAAACTTGTCATCATGCGTGTGCATTCTGCTAACTGCACTGTCCATAACTATTTAATATGACTTAATGTGAAGCCTAGGTTATTCTCTTATTTTCAGTTGATATAGTGGGATTGTTAGAGGGACGTCACGAATGAGTTTTTAATGAGAGAGCCTGTCAACAACCAATCACCGTCCTCACCCCTTCTAAACTCGTGCATGAGAGTCGACGTCATCCATAGCAACGGTGGTTTTATCTTAAGCTTAGGAGTTGGTATTATCCTTAGTATGAGTAGGTCTCAGAGCCGTTGTGAATCACTTTTAAGAAATTACTCCTACGTAAAAGGTTTTAGCGCGAGTTAGGAGCACTCCTAGTGGTAAGATAAAAGGCTTTGTGAATACGGCCCCAGATCATTAAATTTCATAACAAATGATTTCATAAACAATGGGTTAGTGGGTGCATAATAATCAACCTTATAGCTCGTTTTTGTAAAATAATGATTTCATTGACAGTTGTTTTATATGTCAATCCCCAGACTTCCACACAATATGATATGTAGGGAAGTATAAGTGAACAGTAAATAATATGTAAGGCCTTATAGTTTAACATGCTTCTTGATTTGTACAAAATTGCTATCATCTTAGAGATCTTTCCTTTGATATAATAAACATGTGGTTTCCATGTTAATTTATGGTCAATGACCACTCCTAGAAATGTTATCTCGGTCACTCGTTCAGCATCACTTATTTTTAATTGAATGTCCTTACCTATTTCCTTTTTCGATTTCCAAAGACCATGAATTAGTTTTTTATTTTTCTATTGAGTGACAATCTATTAACATCAAACCAGGTTTTGAGGATTTCAAAATCTCTTTCAATAGAAGTCAAGAGTTGCTGTAGATTACTACCCGAACAGTAGACTACATGTTTGTATCAGTTGGATTCGTAGAACGTAATAAATTACATTGCTTGACCGTGTGGCTATTTGTCTCTGTTTTGTTATTGTTATCTTTAATAAAAGTCTCAACAACGTTTATAGGTTACGTGTAGCTATTTGTTTGTAGTTCGCGTCCTAAGTGAAGCGCGCTTCATTCACAAAGTGGCGACTCTCGCGTGAAGCGAATTGTGCCAAGCGAATGGCGACTCTCGCACATGCGAAATGTACCCATTCGCAGACAAGACCTTAGCTCCTGGTTGGGCTAACCCCCTTAAGATTGAACTTTGCCCCTTCCCAGCTAGTAAGTTCTAACATTACCAGTGGCGGCTCGTCCATAAGGGCGATTGGGCGACGCACTGCCTATGGGAAAAGGAAGAAGGAAAAAAAAAAAAAAAACATTATAATAAAAAAAAAAATCCTGATGTATAAATTCAATCGCACGACTACATGTAAATGTAAATTTCATATATTTTTTCTGTCGGATTCTACCACTAGACCGTCTTATCTGCCTCTGTATGTCATTGTCGAATCAGGTAACAGTCATTCAGTCAGCCTAGAGTCAAGATTCAAATGGCCCCGCCCCTTCAGGGCGATCTGGGACGAAATGAAAATCGCCCCAGACCTCTCCCATTGACTCCCATGTTAAATGCGTTTTTTTCACAAAACAGAGCTCTCACTCTCAATGCATTCTCTATGGCTTCCGGGAGGGCTCGCCCCTCCAAGTCTAGTCATAAGTAAGCGACGCAAAAGGCTATGGTAAAAGCCCATGAGGACGTCACACAGCTTCGACAAAGGCATGTCAAGATGGCACCTGTTCAGCACAACAATTCCATCCGCTCTTTGACAGAAACTTCTTTTTAGTCAGCGTAATAATGAAGATAAATTGACCAAAAAAACAATTAGGACTTCCTAGACCAAAAGTATCCATTCAACAGTTTTCTACAAAGGGAGGGAAATTGGAACAAAAGAAAATCGCGGTCGTGAAGTGGCTAACGCGGTCTGTATTTCTATTTACCACTGTCACTTTTCATAGGTTTCACAGTGTGAACTATCTTTGAATAATTTTTTATGTGATGACTTATTTTGCTTTTGTAAGCCAGTACTTTCAAGTTCAGTCAATAAATATCGTTGGTTTTGACGTATGTTGCCCCCTTCTTTATGTTGTTAGTGGACATATCATGTGTCCTGTTCAGCTATGTTACAACATACAACATTTGAGACGTGTGGATAACGAAAAAGTGGGATAATTTAATGTGGATCCACATCATGTTTGCTTATGAAGGCTCCTGAATGTAACTTTCTTCCATAGCGTTCCACTTGTATCTTGCTACTCTAGCTATGTAGAAAGAGGGGAGATATTACTGTTGGTTGCTGCCAATAGTGGAAAAAAAGGTATTGCTGCATGAGTAAATCGGATAACTTAATGTACCTACTGAATAGGTCGCCTTAATCATAAAAAAAAAATTGCCCCCCCTGAGAATTTTTTCAGGAGCCGCCACTGAACATTACATATATTTACATTTAGTCATTTAACAGAGGCTTTTATCCAAAGTGACGTACAAAGGAGAGCACAATTAAGGTACGAGCAATAGAGACCTATTGTAACAAAAAATACAGTTTTACATTAGAAATGAAAAAGTGCAGGGAAGTAACTACTGTAAGTGGAGTTAAGTACTTGTTAGAGGAGATGGCATTAGAGGAAGGATAAGGAGAGGAAGGAGGTGGAAGGGAGAGGAGGTGCATGTTAGGAGAGTAGGAGCTCCTTGAAGAGTTGGGTCTTCAAGAGCTTCTTAAAGGTAGGGACGTCCCTTTGGGACGGGCGCTGTAGTAGTCAAGGCCTGACATCACCAAGGCCTGACATCACCAAGGCTTGTACCAGCAACTGGGTGTCATACTGGGTAAGGTACGGTCTGATTTGCCACACCCCCTTTCCCCATCTCCACTCGAGAAAAAAAACATTGAGTCTTGCAGCTGTTCTACGGGGAAGGTTGCCGGATCTGAGTCCTTTTCTTCGTAAACTGCATGCCCAGTTCAAAGTGCTAACGTGCACCTCACCATTTGCTGCCTGTGATCCCTTTTTGCCATATTTGTGCCTAGGTGTGTTGTGTATGTGTGTTTGTGTGTGGATGTGTGAGTAGGCACCAGACTCAAAAGCATGGGTGGTGTGTTGGTCTCTCTCCTCTTCCAGGACAGGTAACCCCCCTCAACAGCTGCTCCAAGTAACTTCAATGCCCCAGACCCTTCTGGTGACAGCCATTACCCTTCCCTATTGCTAGATGGCTGCTTATGTTGTTGTGGCATGATGGTTTATTATTATTGAACCATGTATTAATAAATATTCTTAATTTTTTTTTAATGAAATAACACATTTCTGTCTTCACTTGAGTGTATCAGTGTGTGTGAGAGCCCGCTTGTCTCTGTAAAAGGTCTAGTTGAACATCTGGTATATCTAGGTATGACAGACACCAGGTGGCATAGTTGAGCACTTCAGAGCCAAGACCTTAAAGCCCTTAGGTCACACTACCTAGTGACATGCATGCTACAGACTCAGGAATTTGTCCTTCGGAACCAGGAAGTGTTAAAATGCTTACATTAAAACGTCAAAACTTCCGGTCGACTTCTATACTGTATTGCAGCAGTCTATTATATGTGTGACATATGCACCAATGATTATCTTTCGAACACAACATAGACCAATAACAATAAAACACGCAGCATTTAATTCAATCATAAGAATTGTTTATGTGTATGTACACAAAGGACTTCTGAACTTACAGTTTTTTACAATTGCTAAAACACTTTCTTGAAACAGTCACTCATTTTCTCTAAACTCTAAACACAAAACCTCATCTTCAAGCACTATTTACAAAACCTCTGTATCCTCTTGCAAAATGAAACTTTCGCCTCAAAACAGTTTTACCTGTGCTCAAAATCAAACACTGCTGTCAAATCATAAACAAAGTGTTCAAAATGATATACACTTTCAAGCAGTCAGTAAACAATACACCAAAAAATAGAAAACACACTGTTCAAAACATATAGTTCTCAGGGAGAAGTACATTTTTTTTTTACCTCCAAACTAATTTCATATTTATCTATCATTGACTTTTGATGAATGAAAACAGGTTCTCTCATAGTAGCTATATTATACCCTGCATCTCACTACTCACAACTCACTCTTGTTCTTTGTTGATATGAACCTGCAACCAGTCAAAATCTATTGAGCAATCAGTACTGTAACTGTACCAAATAGAAAGCACAATGTTCAGGGCCACAACTTGTTTACCTATTCTCCTTATACAGCCTACAATGCACTGTAGGCCTACTACAATATACACTACCACAGTAAAAGAGACACAAATCAAAGGAGTCAACCTGGTGTTTACTTGTCCTCCTCCCCTCACATTGTTTCTTCTATTCATTCTCAGACTTTCTCCTTCCCACCTTCAACAACCTGTTTGCTCCCTAAACTGGCTCATATTGGTTGTGTCACATCATTTGATACAAGTTAAATCCATTTTGAGTGGTTGTGTTCAATCAATGACATTTGTTCTCTATTTGTATTTGATTGTTGCCACTTGTGTTTACCAGTATGGATGACATGTGAATTAGAGTGCAGAATGTGTTTTAAGACTGAGAATGTGTTTAGAGTTTTGCTGAAAAGTCTAAGTGAGACCTGCAAATTGTGTTTTACCATGAGAAATAGTTTAAGGTATTGACAACAGACTGCACAATTAGCTTCATGAGTTCAGGCAACTGAGAACTTTGTTCAGCCAGTGGGTTTTAGTGTTTTAGCAATTGTAAAAAACTGTAAGGTAACTTACAGAAGTGTTTGTGTTCACAGACTGCCATTGGGGGACAGTTACATGCTGAAGTTTGAACACTGCGACTTTGGTAGAACACATGGCTAGAGAATTCTCACAGAGATGACAGGTAAAGCATTTATCTTACATGTCTTAACATTTAACAATTCCTTTCTTTGAGACACTATTGACAGGAAGGGTACATTTTTATTGGAATTCTCATTCAGTTGGCCACCCTCAAATGAGCTGTAGGCCTACATTCTTGCACATATTTAAGCACCCTTTGGTTTTTAACGGTCATGACAGGACCTTCTCCTGTGGTATGCTAGCCCAGCAGCAGCCATAACAAAGCCTATTCCATGTCCGAAGACCCCTAGGAGTATCTGATTCCGTTCACCTTCAGGCATTGTAGGATCTGCAAAATACAGATATCAATGGGTTATCAGCTAAGCTTATAGTATCCTCTTTAAGAAGCACTTCAAATGCAATGCACTATATAACATGTAGGCTGTCATAACCATGGTTTTGTTAGAGTCACAGGTGCTCAGATTAAAAGAAAGTTGTCCTACCCCAGTCAAACACCATAGGCTCTTTGAAGCTGAGATGCTCCAACAGACAGGACAGTCTCTCTCCCGCTTTAGGGAAGTACTCTAAATAAGAGTGAAACTGATAGAACCAGTCTCCATCTGCTAGCTCTTCGGTGGAGGTGACATCCGCTGTCACCACTTGGCCATCTCTAAGCCATGTCACCTTGATGTTCTTCAGGTAAAACTTGTGTGCACTGCACACAGGGTGGGAAATTTACATATTTTTTAGGGGGCAATTTTTGCCCCCACTTACTGAAATCCAGGGGCATTTCACAAAAAATTGGGGGCACTTTTAGAAACTTGTGAAAAACGTTTAACCTTTGTTCAAAATAATAAACACACTTATTTAGGCTTAAAGCAGCTATACGGAATTCTGTTCCAAAACTAGTACGCTAACTACCTAAAAGGCATGCAAAAACCTTGCAAACACCACCAACAGCCCAGCTGACACTAATAGAAGCTTGCCAACACACTAACTGGTGTCTTTTTGCAGTATACCTGGCGTCATGCATGTGCAAGCTTTTCTTCCATTTTTGCAGGGTGTTCCAGCCCGTTACACAGAATAGGGCATATCTTGGATGGCTAGTGGGAAAGACACAGGTCTTGATCTGTCCTTCACATGACCATATGCGATCAAAATTAATTAGAGGATGGTACCAAAACCAGTTGCCTATAGAACCATACCTCAAAAAGTGTCAAATTGTTGCATAGTGTTACTTTAAAGTATATGAACAATTGTCATCAAATGGCAATAATAAGACTATTAGGCTTTAGTCTACAAATTCAAAGTGTTTTCTTTTTTTGAACAAAAACCAAACAGACAACCTAAATTAGACAATCATATTCACGTTTATTCTTATTTCTTTGTGGTTATGAGTTGTTATTACTACATTTCATTATTCAACTATTAACAATCGTTTTTTTCTTTTATTATATTTATGGATTTTTGTGTTACCTTTAATCATGTTGTACCTACCATAGTAGGCCTACAGGAAATACAGTTAAGACTAGTAAGCTAGCTTGCAAGCAAGCCTTTGTAGTTAACGCTGAAACGCACTATCAAAGATGGCTAACGTTAGCTAACTAACATTAAACTAGCTTAACCGAACTAAATCATTTCTAAAAGTATTATTACCAGTTATCATTCACCATAGGCGATGGCGTGATGCTTGGCGCCTGGTGACGAAAGGCCATGTATTTCTGTATGTTTTCGCTCCCTTTGATGAAGTCAGCAGAAGAGTTTGCCTGTGCTGGATTTACAACGACTTGGGCAACTCGTTGTCTACAAGTCCGACATGCCTTGGGAAAAAAAATCAGGTGTTTTTCTCGTCGTCATCCTCCACCCCAGGCCAATCTAACTTTATTTTTTGACAGTTGCTGGGTGTGTGAATCTTTTAAAAATCGCGATGGTGACGGAGACTTTGCTGATCCTCGTTTCTCCTCACTCTCGCAGTCACAGGTCTGATTATGAAGCGCTCCAAATATGTTTTGTTTGAACGTTCGGTTCTTCACGCAACAATGAGTCAAGGCGAAAATCAAAACATTTAATGGCAACTGACCGGCTACAATGTTTGACACGTTAATCAAATTATTATTACACGAAATTATGGGGGCATTTTTTGCCCCTCTCCTAGTAATTTTAGGGGCAAAACTATATTTTTTAGGGGCAGTTTTGCCCTTTGCCCTCGTTAATTTCCGACGCTGACTGCACATAAGCATAGCTGGTTGGTTGCCTCTGTGAGGCTTGATCAATCTGAGTCTCACATATGGCTTGACTAGGAGGAGGGGGAGGGGATGTTAGAACCTTAAAACCATAGCACCACATGATATAGTCCACAAGTTGTGTACACATAAAGTAGTTCATAGTTTCTAAATCTAAGTTGTTTGAGACACATATTGTGTTCTAAAAGGAGTAGCCTATTTGCTATTTACAGTATTCATGCATACACACTCGATGGGCCTGAATACTACTGTTCTTGTGTTCCAACTGTCTCAAGACAGCAACATTAGTTTGAACATGTAGTCCACCTGTCATAGATCATCATTCAAGATTCTAAATGGTAACTGTTCCTTTGCATTTAATTAGCCAGACTCCAAAATTAGAAGATGTTCTTGTTTAGGCTGAAAAACTACGCTATATCACTTACCTGCCTTGTCAAATATATTTTCGTAGAAAATAATGCCAGGATGTTTACACAAGTTGTGAACAGAACTGTGTCTCCATGCCAACAATGTGGGGTCATTGTTAAATGCCTCTGCATTTTTCATGCCGAATGATGTATATCCGGTGAATTTGTTGAGAGAGCTGTTGTAGTCCATAACCTTCACTTTGTTAACGTATGTGCTGTAGATGTACTAAACATCATGGAAATCCCTGTGGCTATAGTGACATGTCTCAGTTGTCAACAGGAAGTGAGCGCCTGTATTCAAAGAGTGGAATCAAACAAAATATGTTCAAAATACGCATTTTTATAATTTAAAGTCCTAGATTATTCATTTATACTGGAGGGACAGTCATTTCTGTTGAATATCTGTTGAAAACATGACATGAGGGAATAATTGAAAGTTTTGCAAACTAAAATGTTCTAGAAGTGTAGATTTGTGGGAAAATAAACTCACTTGTTTGAATGAAGATCGAAAATCCTGCGAAGTTAAGAAATAACACGCAACGCTGTGAACACATTCTCACTGCCAATTCAGTTTCAGAGGAAAGGAGTAACAATCATGCAACCGAAGAACAGGTTTATTTAGAATAAGGGGAACATGTGTTGTCATGATATCCACAAAAGCAGAAGAGCAGCATACTTCTTATTGGCCAATAGGGATGGAATTCTGATGTCATGTGTCATGTCTCACAAGTTCCTCTGAGGTCACTCAGAGTGTAATGGCTGTGATAAGGACTGGTTTGGGCATTTGGTTGAATCTTAGTCTTGGCGGTAACAGCTATAAGGCTCCAGTCTGAGCTGCCACAGAGAGCAGGTGTGGCAGGTATCTGATACATTCCTGTAAAGGTTCTTCCCCTTCAAAAACATGGCGCTGCTGGTTCTCCATAATTCTGACTGCATCAACTTCAAAAGTGAAGGTAAGAATCACTGCAAAGGGACGTTTTCACCTCTCTTTTTCAAGAAAATCTTTTAATTCCATTTTCTGTACTCTGTGGTCCCTGACCGTGCATTCTGAAATTTAGTTTCACTGTGGGAATCATATTTTTGCCTAACAATAGTGGTCCTCAGGTTGCATCAGAACACTTCTCTAACATCGGTACAATTTACATTTGACAACATCGTTATAAACACAGGCAAAAACAGTTTTAGCAAAATAAATACATTTTATGCAGCATAACATAAAATCAGACATAATGAAATAATAATGTATTTAAATATGAATAGGTGTGTTTAGTTAATATCTAGGAAATGTGAGTCTGTCCCATTTTTGGTCTCAATGAAAATGCAATGTATGCACTAATTCTGACCCAGTGGCACTAAAATGACTGGGTCATACCATAAGCAAATTACCCCTGAAAAGTATACAATGGACCTATCTTTATAAACTATATTTGCTATTGTTTTCCAAGAAATGTAAATAACCAACAACAGTTCAGCTGATATAGGCACCTCTGCTTAACATAAACCACCCCTTTATATACATACAAGATTATTGAACTCAGATCTGAGTGTGATTGTTACTGACCCTGTTAGACAAGTGAAATGTTCAAAACAAATAAAATACATCGCAAGTTACATTCCTGTTAACCCTAATCACAATCATAGTCTACATAATCATGGTCTACTAATCATAAACAGTCTAAAATCATAATAATAAAATGAATATATATCACATATACATGTATGTATAGGGTGATCTAACAGTTAAGAACATGATATAGCAGAAATGAGCAAAGACCATGTGTAACAGTCCAACACCTAATTTGCTGATATAAACTGTAGGACAGAACTGACTAAGCAGAGCGGAGGCACAGGTAGCACTGAATTAGTTTAAGACATTCTGGCAGCTAATGATCATCTAAAACTGGCTGTAATCTTACTGTGTCCCCCTAAGCTCACCTCTCTGTAAGATCACCACAATTAAACTCTTCAGGTGTGTGTGTCTGTGTGTGCGCTCGCCCGCGTGCGTGTATGTGCACGGCTTTGTGTGTCATTACAAACACACCTGGAAAAGGTCCAGTCGCTCAGTTAAGGAGAGGCACTTGTAGTTTGTGTGTGTGTGCGCGTGTGTGTTTGTGCCAGGTGGTAAGAGGGTGCTTCAGCAGCAGCGGTGAACAGAGTTGTATTCGGGACCTGGGACGTTTGGGGACATTAAGCCTGTAGTCCGAACTCAGCATCCTGCCCAACCAAACACTCGACCCGCCCAGCTCAGTTCAAACACGCCGAGAACAACTTCGTCACCGCGTCCCTGCAAACAACCATCCAAATCAATAAAGAAACAAGCAAACAAATAGACACAAATAAGCATGTCCATCCAGCCAAAACCACCCACGGAGTGGTCAGCAGGCAGGGGTTGTGAGTGAATGAAAGCTCTGACCACCTCACCTCTGATCAATTAAAACCATTACTCTGTGCTAACTCTCTGTGAGGGCCGCTAAAATGGGCATACAAAAATCCTGTTCATGGCTGTGCAGTTGTACAGAGCATCAACCCAGGCGAGAATACACTGAGCACAGTAAGGCTCGTTTAAAAAAGTCAGAATCAAACACGCCCCAAAACTCTCACCTTGCAAAAGGAATGTAGGACAAACCGTACCTGTAGTAAAAGATAAGAAAACATAATAAAGCACAGTTTAAGTTCATGGTCATCATTTATCCAGTCTTATGTTTCTGTAGCGTTCTTCATGCATTAGCACTCCTTTGGTCACCTCCACATGTAAGTCAACCTTGACAGGGTACGATGAACAGGTGCCCTAATATGACCATCCACTTTGTGATATTAAGAACAATGAACAGGTGCCCTAATATGACCATCCACTCTGTGATATTAAGAACAATGAACAGGTGCTCTAATTTGACCATCCACTCTGATATTAAGACAGAAGATGAGTAAAGCAATCTTGACGGAGCATATTGAGAAGAAGTTTGTGATTATTCTCCTGACATGGTGAAGGAGGGTGGATGTGGGAACAAAGACATGATCATCAGCCAGGCCCCAGCTCACCTTATCTGAACCCCCCCCCCCCCCCCCCACACACACACACTCCCACAAATGAGCTTGGCCGTCAGCTCCACCTGTTGTTGCTGCAGTTGGTTTATTAAAAATGACCAGGTTCAAATGTGTTCGACAATTAACAAGAGACAGGTCCAGAGTACCGGGCAGAATGGAATAACCACTTATTTAAAAAGGAACCAACCTCATAACATATATAACTCACCAGGCAAAGGCCAAGAACTGGAGAATACAGAAGAGCAAAGCCAGACCTTTAATCTTCCACTGGTTGAAGATGGAGAAAGACAGAGATTAGTTGATATTAAGTGAAGTCAGTGGTCAGCCAAAAGATCATGTATGGTTTTACAAGGATGATTATATTACCCAAAACGCTGCACAAAGGGTCAATACAAGACATGTCTGCAAAAAAAGAATAGATGGAAGTTAAGATAATAACAGTAATAATATCAACACTTTAAACAGTATGTAAAGCATTTTTCATACACAGGATACAGCTCAAAGTGCTTTAACATCAGAAGGAAAAACAAAGCAAGAACAGAAACAAAAAAAGAAAACAATAAAAACCAAGGGTAGACCTCTCAATCCAAGAGGAGTAAAACAGGGAGGAAAGCTGTTCTGGTTACCCTGCTGCATCTACAGTGTCAGGATTCAGGCGAGAGCGCCTGGCTTCTATAACGCGCCCGCCCTGCTGCACTGAAGGAGCGCTCACTCGCAGCACCTGTTGCTGGAACGCATATAATTCGTTTTGCAAGGTGCTGTAGTCGTGGGAACGACTGGCCTGGTTTCTCCCAAAAGGAAAGTAGATTTTCCTCTGCTGATCCCGCGTCTATATGGAAGTTTGTAGAGAGATTGCGGGGGAGTAAAATGCTCCATTGCCGAAGTAGATTACATGTTTTTAACTTCGGGTTAAGTCCCTTTCCTTTACGTCTGCTGCTGGCTAGTAATACAGACAGCCGGAAAGGTTAATAAACGGAATGAAATAGCTACACATTACACACGCTATGTTTTAATAAAAGCCACGTTACTCACATACTGGTTAACACTGTTTGTTACAGCACATAAATGTTTGTCGCTACATCCAAACTGCGTCACCGTCGTCCCTCCCTGTGCTCCAGCCGCACCATTTTACTTGCAATGTGAATCATTTAATTTAAATATGCTTATTGGCATTTGTTGCACCTTAATCATTTTCTACAAACATGATATGCTATGTATGGTGTAGTAGACTGAGACTCTATTCACTACTGCACAAAAACTAGACACGTTTGCAAAACTAGACGTTTGCAATGAAGTAGGTTAAACAACTTTCGCCAATATCTCCGTAAGGGAGATGGGTTATGTGCTCAAATTTCCTGGGATCAAAGAAGACGTTAGTATTCATGTGCAAACTAAAAATCACGTCTCAGGATTGCTGCGCATGCAAGTTATTTCGGGTGTCTCAACTGTAACTAATACCACTGTCATATAATTATGAGTCCAGTAAAAGACGGAGCACACAGTTTTCTACCGTTGTTGAATCACATCCACGCGTAGACTCGTTTTCTTTCCATCCGAGAGTGGTTATTGAAAGAAAATATTAAGAACTATATGCTGATAGAAAGAAGGGAACTTTAAGCCACTACACTGCCTGTGCACGATGCGGATCCACGTTGATGTTGTTAGTAAACAAACCAGGTGGGAGCACATCTCCGTGGTCTTTGCGCATGCCCGAGGCAATGTAAACGCTTCACATTTTTGCACATGTATACAGGTAACGACAAGAGCCCTTTCCCTTGAAAATCTTCACACCTACACGCGAATACGATACGATAAACTGATCTGATCTCAGTGGCACATGTATAAGGCCCTTAGGTGTCCTAACCTCATAGAAAGTGCACCTCCCTGACCTTTGGGGCCAACTTAAAGTACTGTCGCGGCGAAAACCAGCCACTCTCTCGCAATTCCACAATCAATAGTCAAAAGCCCACATGTGTTGATCTGAGGTTTATTGTAGTCATTAAGCCACAAAAAGGAGATGGTCCATGGATTAGCTTGATCTCATTGTATGAATGTTGGATCAGACTTTTTAAATAAACCTAGTTCCTCCCACTCTCTTGTGTTTGGCAAGGCCAATCAGAACTTAACCCATACTCTAACTTTAACTCCTAACTTCTCTCTCTATTTGTTTGTGTGTGAGTGTTTTTGGCCCCCTTTCTTACCCTGGGATCCTGTGGAGGATCAATTAATCTTGTCTCCATCCTGACTATCTCCCTCTAAGCAGTCAACTGTTTGGTATTCCATTTGTCAGCCATTTTGAGTGAGGCTTTTCATACTTATGAATGAAGCGAGGTTCATCAACTTATACAAAATATCCAACAGTACTTCTGTTTTGTCTTCGTTTTACTTTACAACATTTTTGCTCTTCCACTGAGTGATTGCAGACAAATATATATAACCTAGTGGTAGCATACATAATGAAAAAAGGACCAGGATGGCTTCCTTGTGAGACAACAAAAGATAAATCATATGTTTTTGACACAAAACTCCCAAAGCTAACATGGTATTGTGTCTGTAATGTATATTCTGAACCAGTTAAGAACGCATTCAGAGTAGCCAACCCACTTTTCTAAACGATTGATAAGAATCCTGTGGTCAATCATGTCAAATGTGGCACTCAAATCTTAAACAATAAGAACTGTGGCCTTTTTTTGCTGCACAAACTCTAATATTGTTGACAATTTTTGTCAGTCTCTGTACTGTGATTACATTTTGAGTATCTTGCTCACACACACACTTCCTCTCTTTTACACGTTGTCAGGTCCCGGCGGAGCTCTGCTCCGGCCACGCCCCCTTCAGCTCACTCACTCTCCCAAACTGCACATTCACAGTCACGTTAGGTCTCATCATTCACATCTGCATCTGCATCACCTGCACCCCGTTTGCACTCAGCTGATTCAATCACCTGCACCACTTGCACTCTCATTAGGTTTCATCATTTACACCTGCACCCGTAAGCGTTTCCACCACATTCACAGTCACGTTAGGTCTCATCATTCACACCAGCCTTAGCGATCACCTGCACCCCGTTTGCACTCAGCTGATTAGTAATCACCCCCACATGTCACTGCCCTTTATATTCCCCACTCTCCCTGCACTCAGTTGTCGGTTATTGTTTGGTGTCACACTTCAACAGGTACCACTTGTTCTAGCGCTGCGCACTCAGTTTTGACTGAACCCTTGCTTATCTTTGTTCGCTACCCTCTGTGTTTTGTTCTTGTTTGTCTTAAGTTCAGTTTAAGTAGTTACCGAGTTAGACTCGTGTTTTGTTTACCCTCCTGGTTTTTGTTAGTTCGCCTTTTACTTTCAGAGCTTGGCTCTTTGTTTTGATTCCGTGTTCTTGTGAACCCGTTCCTTATTTCATGCAGTGCTGTGAGCCTGCGCCCCTCCTGGGCTGGACTGTTATCGAGAAGCGAACGCGCCTTGTTTAGCCGTTCGGTATCCATGGATATCTGTGCTGCATACCCATTAGCAAAATAAACACCCTTTTCCCCAAACATGCTGTGGTTCCTGTGCTGTTCGGTGCATACATACACACACTCTTTCCATTCATTACTTATTCACATTTAGCTAGATTATATATTTTCTGTTTTATTTCTGATCATTGTGTTAATAAATGCTTTGATTTATATATGCTGATCTCTTCGATGTTAAGCAAGAATGACTGCTGATAACCTCTTCTATTCAGAACTCCAAAATCCTTCAACCTTGCTATGAATAAGTTCACTTTGGTTGTAATTATTAACTTAATAATTCAGCAAATTGATAGTTAAATATATTTTATGTAGGGGATCTTGACCACTGTGGAGGACACTTCACTTTGTGTGGCGCCCCCTAGGCGTTCAATTTAATTGATCTGCCTTTGTGTTGAATGGTTGATGCTTGTCCAATCGTGTGAGATTAACAACAAATTGGTGCTTTTGTGAGGATAGTACCAATGTGTCTTGGTGGCCCTCGTGAAGACGGTATTACTATTTATACACAATAGTACTCGCATTTACCCGGTGCCTGCTCACAAGGTAAATAGTCTGGAGCTCCTGCATGAGGAGTTGCAGCAGTTCCCCGCAATTATCTTAGCAAAGCGGGGTTTTCATGCATGTGTGTGTATGTGTGTGTGTGTGCGTGGTGGTGTGTGTGTCCTTCTCACCAGCATTATGGCTGTAGCCAGTGCTCTAGTCTTCTCACACATCCTTTTGAGCTGGTTCAGAGGCCCCATCAGGAACATTGTGCTGCAGACACACATGAAATATAGCACATAACACACATATAACGCAGTTATACGTAAAATGTTACATCACACAAGCTTGTAACTTTACATAATATGTATGTATTCTAATATTCTGTGTCTCAAATGAACTAACCTGGCCAGAGAGGCTACGTTTCCAGCAGTGTACATTACTGCAAACACAGCCAGTCCTGCACCGGGGATCCACAGTAGACATGTTCCCTTGATTGAAATACATACACAGTATTGAGTATACTCTTCTCATTATTGTCACAGATTTGTTATCATTATTGGATGTTCAAATCCAATATGTTAATTTAACTCCACAATCAAAGTGAAGAGGGATCTGTTTAGTTGTATTTTGCGCTAAAAGGCTCTCCCTGATAAGATCGAATTTAAAGAGCAGCACTATAAGACTGAGAGCCAGGATCATGTCTGGATGTGTGACAGGCAAGAAGTTTCTAATGTAATTTTACCCAAATAAAAGGATGTATTCCAGAATGAATTAACGAATAAATTAATCGGCGAAGTTAAAGCATGAATAAAGCTAAAAGAAAATAGAATTGAGCTGCAGCTTACCAACACAGAGCAGAGAACGCCCAGGACAAAACAAATCGCGAAGCCCTTGACGCGTGTGCCCCAGCTCAGCGTGGAGGCTTCGTTCACGGCCTGCAACAGTTACACCCACAGGTTGAACGGCAGAGCCAAGCAGTTAAGTGAGGGATCCTGATGTTCGTTTAATAATGGACACGTTTATTGAGTTCG
>NC_137922.1:14903661-14918661 GCF_963457725.1 Sprattus sprattus | reverse complement strand
CTCCGGTACCATCCGACCTGCTCAAAATTGCATATATAGCATTAATAGAATATATAGGGCCAGCTGGAAACTTCCACTGATATTTAAGTCATTAGGCAGATTCCTAATAATGGATTTCATTTTAGAGTTCCTTTTAAATGCCACTTTGAACATTTCTTCAGCTCGAATGCCGAATGGATCTCAACTTGAGCACATGGACCCAGTGCATATTTAACTCAAAGGCTCCTTAAGAATGTAACCATAGAGATATTCTCAGAATTTACATAGCTCTCTCACTGCTGTGGTGCTTTAGCATTTCCAGTAACCCTAACGATCCCTCTGATTTAAGTAGACCGGCCTATGTAGGTTTGACATTGAGATCAAGGTGGAACTGCTCAGCTGACAATCGTATGGCCAGTAAGCCCTTGAATGATCACGTCACATGAATAGACAAGAGAATAGAATTTTACCTGACCAAGAGATTTCAGATCACATCACTCTCATACATAAACTCAAATACAATTTGAACAGCAGTCACACTTCTGTATATTAATGGAAATGTACGCACCTTAACGCATACATACATAAACACACACACATCTCACCGGACAAGGCAGTGAGGCTCGACGGTTGGCAATGGATCGACTGGGCCTGGGAAGGTTCAGGCTGCACTTCCTCTCTGATTCCGGCTCCTCGCTCCCCTCCTGTTGATCGAAACCCCGTGCCCAAGTGGTGAAGATATTATCATCATCCTCCTCCTTCTTATCCATTCTAACTGACTATCTGCTCCAGTGTGTTCCAAAAGCACTTCCCCTGCGGAAAGTTCCAGAAAGAGCGGGGCTCCTCGAAGCACCTGGGAATATGACTGGGAGTCCGGACACAGGGTTACCTGTCAGCTTCTGGTCAGGGAGAAGGCAGATTAAGCCTCTGTAATTAGACACCCCTAGGCTCCCTATAGGACCATCTGGTAGGTCTGTTGCTTTAAGCCAATTCAGACTCACTCTGAAGCTGTTGACAGCACAGGCCTCTAACAGCAACAGTGAATCTGTGGTAATCTGGTTATGCCACCGGGGCGAGGGGAGGAGAGAAAGAGAGAGCGAACCAGCAGTGAAAGGGAATGATTCCTAATCTCTCCTCTCAAATGTTCAAATGCAGTACTGTTATTATCCTTTTCATATCTGAGATTGTTTAGGGTATTTTTTTGTTAAGATTATTTTTGGCCTACAATCATATAATAATGTATGGCATCATTTGAGGTGCTTTGCGAATGTTTTGCCGTTCATAATTCTACAGGTTTTGGGAATATTAAAGAAAATGCAGTAATTGAATTGCAACAGAATAACATAAAGGCAAATATATACTTTAGAAAATAAAAATGCTTTATTTGGATACAAAACAATTCTGAGTAGTCTGGATGACTAAAATGATTGGCAATGCCAGACGACCATGATGGATGCTTATAAAAGTTTACTTATTAAAAATGGTTTTGATTATCTGGCCACGTTTATTTACCACATGCATGGACATCAAAACAAACAGGACCCAGTAGTGGCTGGAAGCACTGAACAAGATAATCACATAAGTAGCGTGTTAAGCACCTTACTAAGTGAAAAGAGAAGAGGCATCTAAACTTAGATGTCCTTTCACATGTTGAAACACACATGGCCAAAACTAACACCATAAAATAACTGTGTTCAGCTGTGACAGTAATGTAGAAATTATAACAGAATAGCCTACTAAATGTTTTACAAAACTGTTGCACATTTCACAAACCGACTTCTCTGCCAGACGGCTGTTTTCTGAAGTTCATCTACAATTCACTAGATGGCGTTGTTTTCTGGATACGTTTTTGAACGGCCCTTTCATTCTGTCCTTGCCTCTCGACGCAGTCACATGGAGAGGAGATACAGAGATGCCAAAGATGGCATGCAGAAGAGGTAGCAACAGCACTACCATATTCCACTGCAAAATTATCCAAAGTAGCCTCGCCACCTCTTAGGTCCTATTACAAATATAACTGACCGGTAACATTACACCACATTGCACCACAGCAATTTCAAATAAGAAATTCTCACATAAACTCACAAAAGGGAGGTTGCGCTGGGTTATTTAATGCCACGTTGAGAGGCTGATCCGGAATGCCAATTCAGTTCAAATTTACATTTGAAAACCACCAGAAATATAGAGAACTCGGAAGAAATTCGCAACGGTAACGCGAAAGTGTGTAGGGAGTGTCAATAAAGTGCAAACATTTAAAAAACGTACTTTACATATTTATCAGACAATACTCGACAGCCTACAAGCATGTTTTTGCATGATTTATAGCGATACACATATATATATTAAAGTCATTTTGGAAATGTAATTGTAAGTTTTATGGGCGCATGCAAATGCACACACAGTGTTACCCAAGTAGTAATTTTTTGTTTTTGGTATTGATTCTTATCCCATAAACTTTTACTAAAATTCAACAAATTGCTCCTCATGGTCCTGTAGCTGTCTGTTCAGTATTAGCGGTATAAAAAACTCTGTTATTCATACACGGTCCTGGCTCTGCAAATGTGAAACAAATATAGTGGAATGGACCAAGCTAGAAACAACTTCGGCCAATCAGCACACGTGCTTCAGGGGCAGAGAGGGGACTGGTGTAATTTGATTGGCTGTCGAGTTGAAATATCAACAGTCATTTGCTAAACCAGAACAAAATGGAGGACTGCATTTTTAAGACTCAAAACAGTAGTGCAAATCTACATGTTCACTGAACAGGCAAATGCATATCAACTGAGGATGTCTTTGTTAAGTGCAATCACAATATGAACAAAAGCATTGTCTCCCACAAAATCTGCACAGATAATGTTAAGACCTGTTTTACTTGGACCCGGATGTTGTTTCTTGACCCAGTCAAGTAAGAACTTATAGACTTGCAGAGTCATTGTCCTCAAAGTCTGACAGGGATGCTGAATAACATATCTTAAGTTTTCTGTGAGGTTCATTCCAGCCACAAAAAATGCCTCTGTGGGGGGAAAAAACAACAGAAGGGACTGATTAGAAATAGATAACGCATTTTCCAGTCAGATAGAACATCTTCAAAAACAATCGGTAAAAAAGATTTTCTCAATCTAATCTCTGTCCTCTGTGTCTCCAGCACATAGTATATGATCAGACACAGACATTTTAACACACTAATCAGTGCCTCAAAAACATTGTGGAAAAGACTACTTCAGAGAAACTGACTGGTTGCGTTTTTCTAACCCAATTTTGTAGTATTTACAGTGCTTTGTATTTCCTGTCTGAGGCTTATTTTTTGCAAAACAGAGCTTTTAATCAATACGATTAGATATGAGTGTTTCATTGCTGGTGTTTACAAAAAGTACATCTTATTACAGATGATCTGTCTTCAGTAGACATAACCAATTGTTAAACATTTTTGTGGCACAGTTTGCAAAGATCTGTAGTTTGTTTCCAAACCTGTTGGCCTTCCACTTTCTTTCTGCCCCTCAAGAAATAAGATGAGATCTTTTGGGTCAGGCGTATTGGCCCACCAGTAAGCAATCCCCGGCCAGAGGTCATTGTAGGTTTCTGCAGCTGTGTCATCATATGAGAGGATCACCTGATAGCCACGATCCCAGCACGAAAGTAGTGATGGCGTTTCCTGTAATTATAAAAAGACACAGTGGAGCAAATTTAAGTTAAACTTAGTTGTGTAATTATGATTCATTCTAATGCAAAACTTATGGAAGCACTTGGGACATAAAACAGAACAATTAAAGGTGGGGTAAGCGAAACAAGAGGAAGTGCTTTGGGAAAGACACACATTCCGCTACGTTCAGTGAGTCTTTCATCTTGCTTGTGTTACATGATTTGGCTCAGACACATGACACATGACAGCAGATTTGTGGTTGAGGTCAGATGAGGTTTTCCTATTCCCTATCACAGAGCATGGGGCAGTGCAGTGCAGTGCAGTGACCAGATTATTTTCTAGGAGAATGTGTGATACCGACAACTTACAACTAACAACTGTCTTGTTGTAAACTCAGGTCATGACCATTCATACAAAAATCTACCAAACAGTCAAAGAACCATTTAGTTAAATTACGCTGGTTGATGCTTTTATACTAAAAATCATTGTGTTTAATACAGGTTAAACCTCAGTATGAGTTGGGTATAAGCGTAAGGAGATCTTCCTGCTGTGGAATGTAATGCAGCCAATGCTTTAAAGGTACTTAAGAGGAAATTAAATAGATGTTATTTCAAACTAACTCACTGTCTTGGGGCACAATTTCTTCTCAAACAGTCTTGTTAGAAAGTCAATAAGTTCCAGGTGTTCTTCTTGATTCATGCCATCGAACGCTGAGCATGCAATGATGACCACCTCCTTAGGATGCTCCTGCAGCCACAGGGCCACCTTTGTGACTGTGTCCTATTAAGGACAAAAAAGGGGGAGAAATGAAAGCATGTAAAGGGAGCCATAGCATAACTAATTGTTATAAATTATTACAGATACAGTCTGTAAAAGTATTTAATACATCATCAAACAACTTCAAGGGTGTGTCACCTCGATGGGTTTATGAAAAGGGTACAGTGCACAATATTGCGTTGATAAAATGACATGTTCACATGTTCCTGACCTTCACAGTCTGCTGGGAGTAGATACCATGGGCAAAATGGAAAACAGCAATGTCACTGTCTTTCTTATGAGCGATCCTCAGATCCAGGAACCGAATCCCTGCATCAAGCTGATCAGAAATGTCACATTCCTACAGGGTCACACAAGGTTAAGGTCACCCAAGGGTCACACAAGGGTAAGGTCATCCAGCTTTCCTGTTTCATAAACGTTGCTAGCCCTGAGCACATACAGTATATATGCAATCACAGTCAACTACAATAATAACACGTATGATAACTACGGCGTGCAATCTTTCTTTATATAATGATTACATTTATTTACAGTGATAAAGTACCAGACTTGATATATATGGCTAAGTGGCACATGGCTAACTTTGTTAGAGTGGTTATGATAATGCCTATTTTTTTGTCTGTAGGCACGGTGCCAGAACATTTAATTAAAGGGATTCATAGTTTTGTGATGAAAATTCTCATTCAGAATGAATGTGACCTACACACTCAGTTGATACATACTTGTGTGGTGGCCCACCTCTTCACACAGGGACGCATGACACAGGGGAAACAGTGGTCCAGCACTCTCAGGAAGAGGGATTCAGACTGTACAAGGGGCGAACAGTCATCCAGTTGATAGGTCATTGTATCATGACTTCCTGAAATGTCCAATGTCCATAAGCACGTGGAAATGAATATCATGCATTATTTAGAGTTCATTCATAAATAAAAGTCAATGATATATGCAAAACAATAATCACAGTTCCCTGTAAAACACAATCATCCATGTTTAATTTATCAATGTCCCATTTCTATTCTTATTAATGTTTACTATGTTTTCATATTTCTTCAAAGTATAAAGACTAGGTAACTCACCTGGAATGGCAAGGTTCCATAGCGGCACCTTCCACAGTTTGTCGGGAAGATTTGACATCCAATCCGCGCAGTCCGTCTGTGGACCTTGTATTTGCTCGTCCCGCATGTTTAAGCCCCATGTAATCAGGTCATTGCAACAATACCTAAGATCTGATTTTGTTATGACAGTGTTTTTAAAGTTTCTGTGACGAACTTATCATGAGCATCATAAGTCGGACAACCCCCATCATTTTTTGTAAACGCCCCGGTTGTATGGGAGGACCTTGATTATAGCAATAGCCTTTTGATTTCCGAAGCAACGAACAGCAGTCGTCACAAGTAGAATTTCGGGTGAAAACAAGATTACACTAGCCTACATTGAAATGCAATGAACCTAATGTTGGCTAATCTTACGGTTTCTGCAAACAAAAACAAATTAGGTCTTTAAAGCGTTCCCGCTTTCGTAGTAAAGTGGCCAGATCCGGAAGAAACAACGCTCTTTGTTTTCAGTGGTGTTTTGCTGCTCAATACAGAATGCTTGTTTCTTTCTTGTCCAAACCTACCTGGACTCCCTGTGCTCACAGTTGTATTCTCTGCGTGCTTAGGCGACAGTGCAGAGGAATTTATTGACAGCAGCGCAACCGCTGGGAAAGCTAAATACATGTAAAACGCAAGACACCCTCGTGATCTGCACAACGCCAACTCATCTAAGAATTCACGTAGAAAGTTAGGGACTGTGTGAAAGTGTACATTCCGAGTTCAGGGCATTGGTGTATGATACGCAAAGGGGGCATATATAAAGATACGATACATAATATTTAAGTGTAGTATAGGTGTATGTATCTAGGCCTACCTAATAAATAAGTTCACATTGACTGTATAGCCCACTCGTGTGTAGGCCCTAGAGGGATGTTTTTTGTTGCCTATCCTCTTTCCCACCTGACACTACCCGAATTCTGACTTTTCGAAGACAAAAAGAAAACATAATTTAAAAAGGTAACCTGAAACGTTCTTACAGTATCTGCACAGCGGTGTAGTTCCCACTAGACAGAGTGGGGATTACAGTGAATCTCGGACGTGCAGTTCAATGATATAATGTGAAGCTATAAACACTGAATACATGGGCCTGGATAGCTGACCACACTGATTGTCCAAGCAAATGTAAGGTTAATATGTATTAGTTTACAAAGATTAAAAACACGCACTTATGGTATTCTATTGTTTTGGTTAAGGATGTGGTTAGTGCGTCATGACACCTAACTCACATTTAATCTTTGCTTATACCACTAAGGTGGTCATCTAAGCCTGCTTTATCATTTCTATTCCTATGCAAACACACCGTTTGTAAATATAACACACTCATGCAAACACACATGTACTGAAATGCCCTAAGGATCACACTCAGTATAAATATAGAATTGACCAACTGAATTACTGAGTTTGGCAATCACTTTGAAGGTCTACTCAGGCATTGTAGTGAGATGTTCTTTGGTACAAGGTCTCATGAACAAATACATTCCTATCAGGCATGCCCAACCCCACACACAGTATGATATCAGGGTCACCAGAGGGAAACAAGATAATGCAATACAAAGATTTTCCTCACATAAAAGTCACGATGTCAGGCCATCTAAAAATACTTACACAATCTATTTTCACACATCCCAACCCTAGATCAAGAACTCAAACATAGCAAGGGGCTTGAACATAAACCACAACATGATTTGCCCCAGGTATGGCAAAGGACAGTATCAAAAAGGGTATTTAAGACTTACATTATACAAGATTTATTGTACAGTGATATAGAATGTCAATTTACAGTAAAATAACTCTATTGCTTTGTTCTGGATTGTGTCATATCTAGAAACAGTAAATAGACAGTAGTCATCAACAAAACAGTGCCTTTTTAAATCATGAATCACTTAATCTCAAAAAGCTTGATTTCTAGCAGAAAATCACAACAAATCATAGCTACATGTCAAATAACTCTTAGGAGAAGATTTTCCCTTGGTAACTTTCCTCTTATTATACTTCGTTTTTAGACTCTTTTCAACTCTAAAATGAATACTTGATCATATTATTCAGATTGATCGCAATGACAAGCTGGGCAAATTGATTCACACCAACAAAATCAGCAGCGATAATGTTGATGCAGGTTTTGCCTTGACCACAGTGCTGCCTTTTGACCCACTCCAGCAACTCTGGAAAAGCAGCAAGAGTCATACTCTTCATGGTTGAGAACAGGTGTGTCATCAAAAAGCTGTTATTTTCAGTGAGGTTCAGACCAGCCACAAAGAAGGTATCTGTAGGAGTCAACAGGCAGGCAGGCAGACAGACAGACAGACAGACAGACAGACAGACAGACAGACAGACAGACAGACAGACAGACAGACAGACAGACAGACAGACAGACAGACGCACACGCACACTTTAAATTCTACACACAAAATTATTTAACGACAACAACAGCAAATATAATAATAATAGTAATAGTTATAAAAATAATAATAATAATAATAATATTACTTCACTCACTATCTCGTCCTTCGCTCTGCAAGCGATCATCCAAGTACTTTAAAACCTGACTTGCAGATGTCCTTCCATGATTAGTCCACCAGTAGTCAGTTTTTTTCCACAGCTCCTGGTGGCCCGAGGCTGCATCCTTATTTGCATAGGAAAGGATCACTTGATATTTCTGATCCCAGCACAGCTGAAGAGAGGGGTTCACCTGATGGGGAAACAGATATAAGAATACGAATCATAAGCACAGTTTTATACATTATACGACTCACATAGTGTATAACGCAAATTCAATTCAGTTCAATTAAATTGTACTTATAAAGCGCCAAAACAATGCAATATTCTCAATTGTCTCTGGTTCTAGGAGGAAGGTCCTCACTAAAGGACTTTTTCATATACAACTGCAGAAAAGTAGACAATTAATTAAGACAGTTCAGTTACAATGTGCATCAGTGAAGCACACAAATGACAAACAGGTGCATGAACCGTATAAGGGCAGAGTGTCTTTGAAAAGAGCTGGTTCAGTTGGGCAATGAACTTCTTATGGTCGTCGTTGTCCAAGCCATCAAATGATGAGCAGGCTAGAATGATGACCTCTTTTGGGTGATGTGTTAACCACTGGGCAACATCTTTGAAGGTTTCCTGTGGGAGCATCAAAAATAATAAGTAAACCTTTGTAGAAACTTGCCCTGGATATGCAGTAAAGCCCATTTCTATGATGTGCAACATATTCCACTGGCTAAAAGCAGAGCTCATTTTAAGAGCTACAATGGACAAAAATAGTTTGTTTATTAATTTAGAGTGAAAAAGTAATTTTGAGTGAAACTAATGTATTTTCAGGTCCCCTTGAAAGAATAGTGATTCGAACAGTTCAACATGTTCAATATCATATAATCAATCAATATTTTATAAGTTAAACATTTCTTTATTCTATTTCATCAGAGCTCTTTTTTAAAAGATTGAAGCATTTTGAACTTCTCACTGAGTGATACATCCATTTGTGTTAATTATAGGTTGGTATAAGAACATAGTTGGTCCTGTAGTTGGTTGTATAGATTTATCAACGGTGTTTTTTCACCCTCAATCTGCCCAACACTGAGCTATGAACTCACCACCAAATAGGTTAGCTCTGATGCAAGAGCACTGCAATACTGAATTCTGACCAGCAGTTGGCTGTTTAAGGTTTTCATTTTGTATATTTGCCCTTAAGCCCCACCCCTCCTAGGGAGCCCCCCCCCCCCCCCACACACACACACACTACAACAGAGTAAGACATTTAACTTATAAACACCACATCCTGATTGTGTGTGTGTGTGTGTGTGTGTGTGTGTGTGTGTGTGTGTGTGTGTGTGTGTGTGTGTGTGTGTGTGTGTGTGTGTGTGTGTGTGTGTGTGTGTGTGTGTGTGTGTGTGTGTGTGTGTGTGTGTGTGTGTAGTGTCTCCTTACCTCCACAGTAACTTCTGTGTACAGCACATGGGAAAAGTACACGGTGTGAGTTACATCATCTGGCTTACAAGCGATCCTCAAATCAAAGTACCGAACACCTGCATTCAGCTGCTCAATAATAGTTAGTTCCTAGGGGACAACAGAACAGTGTCACACATCTACAAACATGCAACAAACACTAACAAACTGAAGCACTTCTGAAAGTGCTCCCATCCCTTCTGTTATGATGAAGCTCTGTGGTCGATTGGCACAAATTGTTTATGGCTCAGTTCGAGCAACTATGCTTGTTGCCCATCTTTAGCGCCAGGACTGTGTTTGACTCTATGAAGTTTTTCAGAGTGGACACATAGGCCGCTTGAAGGCTGTGAGGGGCAATTAGCTGAATTTGACTAAAGTGCATTGGATTAGAATCGTGGACTGTACCTTTAAGTCAATCTTTACTGCGCTTATTGTGTACCTGTGTGACGCTCCACCTCTTCACAATGAAGTTGACAAGACAGGGGAACAATTTATGCAGAGCCTTAATCCAGATGGGTGTGTTTGGCTCTAACATGGAGGAGCTGTCCAAACTGTATGTCATACTGTCATGGCTTCCTGGAAATGTTAAGCAAATACTTATGGATCATAAATATACATACAGTATGGGTCTGCAAAACCAAGTACTAGAACTTTCATTTGTAAATAAAAACCATATTGTTTATCATCTTAGCTCTACAAATGAGTGTGCTCTAAATTCTGATATGGAATTCAGTTCAATATGGGCCAACTTTATCCAATTGTACGTGCATTACCTAGTTATTATCACTCGAAACAAGTAAACGCAACCACTCTGACACACACACAAAAAAACACACTGGCACAATGGCCTTCCAAGGCCTCAAGGTGGCAGCCTTTACTTCAGAACGGTGGCTTTGTAGAAAACAAACAAAGGCACTCGATATGCTGGCCATCTCGGTATTACGGCATCACTGAAACCTACAAGTATCCACTGCACTGAGGTAGCCTGCACTCACCAGGCATGGCGAGGTCCCACAGGGGTACTGTGGAGAGTTTTGAGGGCAGTTGAGACATCCAGTCAGACAGACGAGGTGTCTCCATTATGCCTCCGAATCTGGCACAGATGAACCCAAACGTGCGATTGTCCAGACAGAGACCAGGCTCTCCCACAGGTTAGCCCACTGCCCACAACGTAAAGTTAATGCAGCAAGAAATGCTTCGGCTTGTTGGGTTTTAACTACAAACTGATTCAGGGGTTTATGCAAAGTGGCCGTCGCTTATATAGGCTCTGACATTTTGATAGAGTTGAAGAATTTTAGTAGCCCTACATTCTACATTTGACAAAAAAACTGATATAGTACATTCCTGCACCCAAGTTACAATATACAGCCACACACACACACACACACACACACACACACACACACACACACACACACACACACACACACACACACACACACACACACACACACACGCTTTAACAGTAGCTAGACTTTCAATAATTAAAGATTGATGGGTTTATGCTAGAAGTAATGTCTTACCATAAAGAAAGTTTGTGAAATCATGAAATCCCTGATTGTCTGGAGGGTCCTTGCCCAACCAGCTTCTGTTGGAAGTCTGACTGGAGTTTCATACTAGAGCTAACAGCCAGTCATTTGAGGAAGTTCCTTACTTCCTTTTTGTTTTTTTTTCATTTGTAGACAGAATAATGCATCATGAGTAGTACTTAGGGGTATCAAATTACATTAACCATTTAGTCTAACAGTCATGAAATACCCAAGTCTGGTGAACAAATGCTTTATATGAGCTTTATTGTCCTGCATCAAAAGCAAAGGTACTGAACATGATCTGAATTTATGGAGAATGCTGCTATGCTATCTGTGGTTCTTTAAAACCCAATTACTGTGCGAAGGCAACGTCTACGTTGAATTACATTGCGTCTTGCAATCCGGTCACATGCTATAAAAGATAATATGGTCTCATTTCCTTTTAATAGCAGTGGTATTATCTTGGAGATGCATTTTCATGGTCATTTTAAATCTTTGTTATCCTGTGATTATGCTGTGTTAGTTAAATGTTTTTTCTAACTCTCAAATAAACATGTTTTCATGTTAGCACCAGTCTTGTTTAGTTCAATACTCAAAAGCAAGACGTGACATGTAACTATAGCATTGACTGTGACATGTCTGTGAATTTGCTGATATTGATTCCTCTTCGTCTTCAATTCAGCTGCCCTTTCAACAGGCTCATCCAGCGAACGAATATGGGGGAATTCCCTTCACTCCCAAACCAGTCACCTGAAACACAAACAGATATATATACTGTATATAAGTACAAGTATGTGTGTATAAGTGTATAAAAAGCCTCTTTAGTGTTACTGGGTAAGAGGATAACCAAAATAACTAATTTCACTTCTTTAATACACCTGTTAGACATCAGTAACCAAATGTTGGTGAACTGCAATGCATTTTTAGTGTTAACCTCACTGTCAGTGCGACAAATCTCACAGCTTGAAATTAAGAAATTTCTACAAATGATACACTAGTTCAGATGCATTGTAAAACATATTACTGCAAAACAGAGATTTCCTGGTTACGGAATGGGATATATACAGGTATAACCTAACAAAGTTGAGATGAGGAAGAATAGGTGAGAGCAGTATCACATGATATATGCAGAAACCCCCTGCTCATTCATTTCCTGGTTTGAGCGGCCAGATACCCGAAAACAAATCACAATAGGAGGAAGCATTTTCACCTTAAAAATGCAGCCAGCCTGAGGCTGCTTGGCCATTGCTGCGTCGTCCAGGCCTTTCCAGGAAGACGTGACGTAGAGATCAGAGTAGTCCTTTCCACCGAAACAGCAGGAGGTGATCTTCTCTGCTGGGAACTTCACTGTCTGGAGGCGAGTGCCTATGAGAGATGGCAACACATAAAAATTGAAAAGAGAACATTTCACAAGTAGTCCAGAGCACTCTTACCAAGATAAGAAAATTACCTCCTACCACGATAAGAAAATGTCCACAAATCGTTTGTCCAACGCAAGGAAACATACGTTTTGAATTTGAGGATCATAAAATCCACATGGATATCATATGATCAAATTTCCAGAATCAATAGGATGTTTCTGCATCACACACACATACACACAGACACACAGACTGACCAGTTTGTGGATCAATGCGTAGCACTCTCCCTCCATTGTAGCAGCACACCCACAGCTTTCCCTCAGTGTCAATGCACATTCCATCAGGGATGGCCTCTTCCTTCTCCATCTTGTACACCACTCTACGGTTACCTACACAAACACACACACACACACACACACATTACACATGTACTGTACACCAGACATGAGATGTACAATGCCATTACACCCACTAGAAGTAGTACCATCACTAAAGAGGAGCAAGGCAGGAAGACATAGAATGCAGAATGAGAGAGATGCAGACTGTACCACCAACACAATTCACAAACAGCCAATCACTTTTCAGCTCCATTATGACAGTGAGTTCCTTTCACACTGACATTAAAATGGGCCACCTTGAACTTTTAGTTACATAACTTGTTTGGTGGAAAACTGTAAACTACCCTGAAAAGCTATATGGCTGTTTCTCAAGACATATGTGTATTTTCCTACCACTTGACGCGCTTGGAACTACGGTAACCATAGTTGTCAAGAAAATCAGCTTTAAAGTAAGCAAAATGTCATGCAGTCCATACAATGTCAGCCATCTTTAAAAAAAATCATGCATATGTATGAGAGACACATAAAGAGAGATATAAATAAAGCATACTGATGCTGCCAGTGCTCAGGTCATAGTCAAAGGCGTCCACCGTGTAGGCCAAGCTGTCAATGTAATAGAAGGTGCGGTGGTCCAAGGACCACTCAAGACCATTGGAGATGTCGACCTGGTCAAAATGTTTGACCACAGTGTGGTTGGGGTACAGGGTGTATAGAGACCCCTGCTTTCTCTCCAGCTCTCCAGGACGAACCTCTATCGCCATGGTGCCTGAAAATGCAGAGGTACAGTTTGTCAACATGGCAGAACAGTGTTCTACACTTCCTCAGATGATTATCCAATACTGAGATTTAAGATGGCTGAGACAACAAGGCTTTGCCAGCATGACAAAAACAGAACTGAGAAAGAGCATAGAGCTCTTCTGTACGAACCATAAACCACCAGCTGCCATTTTCAGTAAACTACTCTGACAGTTGTGGCAAGAATAGGCTATACCTGTATGCACGTCACATCAAGTGTCTGCCTATTATAGCCTGAGATAATGCATATGTAGATGAATGGAAAATATGACTATATGATTATTACACTTCCATGTCACTGAATTGAAAGGATTTGCAGGCCCGTCATCTTTTTTTTTCTTCTTTTTTTTAAATGAGCAACTACTTTTGATATTATCTTCAAACCATGTTTGGTGGAATATGGTCATATGACGGACAGATAAAGACACCCTACATTCCCTCCTGCCGACTATGAGGTTCTGTGTTTCCAGGTAGGGACTGTGCAAATAATTAAGAAAAGCCTTCACATCACATCACCAACCATTTGGCCAGCTTTTAGCAGTGACAACACCATATTCCTTCAAGTTGTGATTTCACACCTGCAAAAAATCTGCCAGCAGGATCAACTTTCCCATCATTGAAGCGATTGTTGCTTTTCTCGCCCTCCATATTGACAATAGTAGTGATCTTCTGCCTCTCCCAGTCCACTGACGCAAACCGGGTACCCTCCGCAATCATATAACCCCCGGACTTCCGGGGCACGACAGAGCCCACATACTTCTCTACAGATGGTAGGGAATGGAGAGAGTTATGCGTTACTTCATGTGAGATATACTTTCCAAGTTGGTAACCCTAACAACTCGCTACGATCACAGGTTGATTGTGAGCAGTCATGAGTAATTGTATACCCAGGCTACACATAAAATGTTAGCAATATTATAAGTGTTTGACTCACCGGTGCGCAAACTCTGAATCTTATTGGTCGCAGGGTTCCACCTGCTTACTCTTTGGCCAGTTATGTCAACATATATAAGGGTGCCATCCTTCTCCTCCCAAACCGGACTCTCGCCAATTTCGCATTTCTCTTTCACAACACACTCTACTTTGATTGACGACATGTTCTCCTGGTCAAAAACAAAAGCTGTTATTTAAGTGTTGTGGCTGCACAATTTCACACATAGTTGATTAGGCCTACTAGTTGACACTTCAAAACCAACAGGGTGGAAACCTTGTCCCTTCCTTGTGCTCATTCTACGTAGCCTGACGTAGGTATGACAGAAACGTAAATCGAAATCGGCTTCGCTGTACAAAATAAAAAAAAAGGCTCCAGCGAACTGAAGCGAAACAACTTCCGTCGAAGTTTCCACTCGTAATCTGCCAATTTAAAACTTCAAAGATAAGGCTATTTTTCTAGTTTTCTGTGGTTGCATGCAGTTTCATAGCAAAAACACAAATAAAATCTCACCTCGTTGAAAATTCTACGTTGACTTCGTCAGTTCCCGACTCTCGTAAGCAGTCAATGCTCTGAAGTTGGCAGTGGTCACGTTGTGCAACGTTGAGAGT
>NC_137922.1:14888661-14898661 GCF_963457725.1 Sprattus sprattus | reverse complement strand
GTTTGCAAGGTTTTTGTGGTTAGCTTACTAGTTTTGGAACAGAGCTCCATATTGCTGCCTTAAGATAATGAAGAAAAAAGAATAAAATGTCTCCCATAGTCTTACATTGGGCCATAAAAGCGCAATTCAACTGGCATGCACCTATGCTTCACTGACACCTGTGCCAACCAGAAGGCTCCCTTTCTCTACATCCCTGTCGATATAGGCCCTAACTGTACAACTACGAGATAAGAGGCACCTTACATCTCTGTATTTTTCTATCTATCTATCCCTCTACAACTACTCTTACACTCCATCTCTCTGTATCACTCCATTTTCTCTCCTTATTTACTCTCTTCACTCTTTCTCTTCATCCTGACTCTTTTTCACTCTCCTTCCCATTTCTATGTGATGCGTTCACAAGTTATATTATTATTATTATCCTAATTTTTGGTGCCGTTTCTCCTAGTATACCAAAGTCATAGAAGCATGGTAAAGTTATTTAATGACATTGAGGAAGTCTCCAGGTCAGGGATTGTAGTTCAGGTGACATTAGGCTACAGTTATAGTGATTGATTGGAGGAGAGGCTGACTGTTTATGTAAATTCCTGATTAATTCACACAATGAATGAATTCCAAGTGTTCCAACAAGGCTGACAGCTTACATTATGTGCGTAAAGAGCATGATTACCTTTCGGTGTATATTTGACATTTTCTAATCATTCAAATTCAATTCAAATTCAAAGTGAATTACTGAATTTGCTCATGACTTTGTATCAACTTCACACTCCCTATGATTTCCCCAGAGTGAAACAAGTGAATACATGTCAAAGATTTTCAACATACAAATCATGATGTCAGGAAAAAGAACAACTACCATACTTACACAGTCTTTTTTCACACACCTTTATTGAACATCAGGAACGCAAACATTGCAAAGACGTTAAGATTAAGAACACACAGACCACAAGATTATTTGTTCCAGGTTTGGCAAATTACAGTGTCTATTTTAAATTTCAGATCAGTGTGTTCCCCAACATTTCACAGGAAAATGTCCCCTAATGCTCTAAGGATTTGGAAGTATAATCCCCTTTATAATGAATCACATAATTTCAAGAAGCTTAATTTCCTAGCTGCAAATAACATTTAAACTGAACAAAACTACTATAAAAAGAGAAGAAGATTTATTCCCTTTTTTATTTCATTTTCCCTTATTATCAACATCTAGCGTTTAGACCCTTGTCTTACTGATTTGTTCCAGTTGAGCTGATAGACCAGATGGACAAAATCATTCACACCCACAAAATCAGCAGCGATAATGTTGATGCAGGTTTTGCCCTGACCACAACATTGATTTTTGACCCATCCCAGTAAATCGGGATATGCTTGAAGAGTCATTTCTTTCATGGATGAGAACAGATGTTCAAACACGTATGATGCATCCTCAGTGAGGTTCAGACCAGCCACAAAAAAGAGGCTGCCTATACAACAGACAGACCGACAGACAGACAGACAGACAGACAGACAGACAGACAGACAGACAGACAGACAGACACACACACACACACACACACACACACACACACACACACACACACACACACACACACACACACACACACACACAAACACACACAAAATCACTCATTGAACACAGTTTTCTGTCAAACATACTCTTGCCACTTATTATTATTATTATTATTATTATCATCATTATTATTATTATTATTATTATTATTATCAGTATAGTAGTAGTAGTGGTAGATTCAAAGAAAATACTAAGACTGCACCAGTGCAGTCACAATTAGTATTCAATCAGTATATTGCCATCATTGTAGACTACAGAACAAGTCTAGTGTGTTTTTGGGCTTGACTTACAATCTCGTCCGCTGCTCTGCAAGCGATTATCCAAGTATTCCATAACCTGACTTGCAGATGTCTTGTTAGCCCACCAATAGTCCATTTTTGGCCACAGTTCCTGGTGGCTGGAGGCTGCGTCATTGTCATAGGAAAGAATCACTTGATATTTCTGATCCCAGCACAGCTGGAGAGAGGGGATCACCTAGGAGGAGAAACAGACACATTATATATAAATCAGTTTTGATGTCTTTGGTGTTTTGATTGTAATGTCCTCATAAAACAAGCTAATTGTATAATACAATTTCTTAAAATGTGCGTCAATACGACACATAAATCAAGTTCATGAACCGTATAAGGGCAGAGTTTCTTTGAAAAGAGCTGGTTCAGTCGGGCAATGAACTTCTGGTGGTCGTCGTTGTCCAAGCCATCAAAGTGTGAGCAGGCTAGAATGATGACCTCTTTTGGGTGCTGTGTTAACCACTGGGCAACATCTTTGAAGGTTTCCTGAGGGAGCACGAGAATCACTGAGGTAAATACAGAAAGATTTGTATAAACACCCTAAAAACAGAGCCCTTTTCTGTGATGCACAATATACTTATGGTTAAAAGCAGAGCTCATTTGACTCAACTGTAAAATTGATATTGTAGCTTCAAGAAGCATCATATTTGTTAAAAAAGGGGAAAAAAAGCCAAGTAATATGATATGAACATAGCAACTGTATTCACATGACAACTTTGATCTTACTTTACTTGTCAAACTGAGACTTGTGCTAATTGCAGAGTCCATAATGAATATGGTGCTTTCCAGGGAAACTACCTTAAAACGGCAGTACTGAGTTTTTTCATGATATAGTTGGTGATGTCATGCTGTGCATGTTTTTTCCCCCCTTTTCCCATCCTGGACCACAGAACTGCATAATGCATAGCCTAGGTGGCTAGTTGAAATGACAGGTGTGTTTTTCTGCCCTTTACATGACTATAATCCCATAACACCATTATGAATTAGTGTATGTGTGTATGTGATTCTTTTCATAATTAATTCACGTTGCCGATACTATAGTTGTTGCTTCAAACGTGCTTCAAAAATGACAAATTGCATACTGTCTCTTTAATCGCTGGGTTCATTGGGAGCCCAAAACAGGCAGTTCAAAACACCTGCATCTTCATCAGTTAAAGCTGTTTTTTTAATGAGTTAATTTATCATCATTAGTCTCTGCCTTTTGATTGGTGCAATAAATCCCTTTTGTCTTCCTGTCATTGTGTGTGTGTGTGTGTGTGTGTGTGTGTGTGTGTGTGTGTGTGTGTGTGTGTGTGTGTGTGTGTGTGTGTGTGTGTGTGTGTGTGTGTGTGTGTGTGTAGTACCTGCTTACCTCCACAGTAACTGTTGTGTAAAGCCCATGGACAAAGTACAAGGTGTGATTACGATCATCTGGCTTACAAGCGATCCTTAAATCAAAATACCGAACACCTGCTTCCAACTGCTCAATAATAGTTAGTTCCTATAGAGGAGAACAGAACAGTGTCACATCTACAAACGTACAGCAAATACTAACAAACCGAAGAGCACATCTGAAAGTAAAAAGTGAAAGTGCTCCCATCGCTTCTGTGCTGCTGAAGCACTGTGGTTAATTGGCTCATATTATTTCTAATCGTTAGATCCTATAGGTCAACAGAACAGTGTCACACATCTAAAAACAAATCACTACAGAAAGGTACAGTCTGCGATTCTAGAAAAGGTTGTTGACATTTGAGCTCAACAGCTCAAATTGTTTCACTCCTCCCTTCTGTGCTCCTGAAGCAACATGGTTGGTTGAATTATGTATGGTTCAATAGCTCTGAGCTACTGTAAGTTTCCCATTTACAGAGCCATGGCTGTATAGGAACACCAAATTGTTTACATTTCTTTTTAAAGCACACACACTTGACAGACAACAGACTGCACCTTGACGTCAGTCTGTACTGAATTTACTCTGTACCTGTGTAGTGGCCCAGTTCATGATAAAGTAGTTGATGGGACCTGGCAAAATATGCTCTAGTTCCTTCAGCCAGGTGGGTTCGTTTGGCTCTAACATGGAGGAGCTGTCCAAACAGTATGCCATACTGTCATGGCTTCCTGGTAATGTTAACAAATACAGATGGATAATTTATAAATATACACATATATACACACATACACACATATATACATATATATATATACAGTATGGGTCTGCAAAACCAACACTCTCATTTGTTTAAAAAAAATTATATTGCGTATCATTCTAGTTCTTTACGACAAATAATTTAATTAAATTCAGTTCAGTTTTATTCAATTTTATTCATAAAGCACCAAAACTAAAACAAATGTCTCAGAGCCTAGAGCCTGAACCCCTTTAGAGCAGGCACAATGGCAGCAGGGGCAAGGGAAAACTTCCTGTTTATCAGGAAGAAACCTTAATAAACCAAATAAGTGTGCTTTGAATGCTAAAATGGAATGTTGAATCTGAGTAAAACACCATTAAAACCTAGCAGCACCTGTGGAGGTAGCCTGTACTCACCAGGTATGGCGATGTCCCAGAGGGGTGCTGTGTGGAGAGGAGAGGGGAGTTGAGACATCCAGACAGACGGTTCAACCATTTTCTTCATGGCTCCAACCAACTTTGGCAAAGATGAAGAATTAGGAGTCTCCGCTGTGGAGACCAAGTTTGTTGTGACCAATTCAAGAAATTGTGTGACTTAAATACAGTACTCAGGCTGTATTGTACTTCATTATGCCTTGTGGCCTAACATGATTGGTTGTATGTTAATTTGTATAAAGTTATGGATATATGTTAATCATTAATCATTGGTTACTACTAAATGCTGCCTGTTCAGCCATTGGTTATCACTAAGTAGGCTGGTACTCATAGGCCCTTTCAGACTGGAAGAACTTTTCCCTAGTTCTTAGAAGGAGGAAGTAGGGGAGAACAGGGTTGGTTGTCACACTTTTAACTCTAGTGTGAATTGCTCATCATCAAGACATCTTTCAATAGTCATCCCTACATTACATTGAAGCTTAAGGTGTTGGCTTGAAATGTGTATCCCTATTATTTTCCAACTAATTGTAAGAAAGAGGTAATTGTTGGTCATGAGAACATTAAACTCAGACATGCACTAAAGGTGGAATTTCATTGTACAATATTAATACACTAGTCACTTTATTCGACTGCAAGTCACTTATGCCATCTCAGTCACCTTATTCATGTATTTAAAACAAAATGTTACTATATTTATTTGCACTTCAGGGAGGTACTTGTATTCTACATTACTGCACTTTGTTGAACTCTTGTGGCACCATCAGGTTTGTTGTTTACAAATACAATGACAATAAAGGCTTTTCTATACTATTCTATTTACTTTATAGATGTCATATTTCCCTGTATGGCAGACCTCTACTCTCTTTCTAGCAGACTGAAGCAAGCCCTCCAAAGCCAAGCCAACATAACAAGTACAATAAAGTTGTGTTATGGTGGTCCAACAGGTGACAGAAGACAATACAAAAATGACCCCATTGAAGGTGGATACATCCGCAGGAAATAAACATGAAAACTTTAAGAAAGACACTGCAAGCGTATAGAAAGTATAGGATAAAACTGCTAACATAACACATTCTTTCAGTTACAAAGAAGAACTGTTAACTGGAAGAAACAACTGCACCATGATGCAGGATCTGGAAAGCCCATGAACTATCCACCCCATCTCAAAAACACTTACCAATCACGGACTTAGTCACATATAAAGCGCTCAGTTCTAGGAACTAACCACTGGGGAGCTCCCCTGAGAACTACAAACCTCCAACAGCATTTTTTCTTCTTTATTAAAGTGATATTAAGCCAGCTAACGGCTATTGTTTTGTTGGTAGTTAGTTTGCTACCGTGGTAATGTCGGGTAGTTGGCTGGCAGACTTACTACTCACCTCAGACTTATCTTTTGGTTACAACAATAGGGTTATCTGTTTGTACAATGTTCATTTCTCTTTAACTTCCTTGTAAAATCTAAGCAAACTATATACATACACAGTGCTGCTTGAAAGTATGTGAACCCCTTGAGCAGTGTAGAGTTTTCTGTTGTTTTACCATGATTTTTCTATTTCATCATCACCAGTTTTCCATACATAAAATGTCAGGTTTATGTTTATCAGTGATGAGTGACCAGCCTACATGGAGTGGGACAAAATCCAGGGAGAACAGTTTGAATGAGATGGGAAGAGGCAGTCTCTTTGTGGTCGCGTGTCTTAGAGCTATAACTACACAGTTCAGGCTAAACCAGACAAATCCATATCCTGGGTTAATGATGAGTTCAACTAGGACATGGTATGAGTCGTGGCCTTAATGAGAAGTGGGTTCATGAGAACAGATTCTCTTCTGCCTCTGTGTCTTAGTCTTCCCTCTTGTATCCATGCACTGTAGAATGACACACATTTCACAGTCTGTCCTTTGAACTTTACTGATTACAGATTTTGTAGTCTTAGGTTTCGGTATTGAGACTGAGTCAGGGTGCATATGACAAAGTAGTTGAGTTGAAATAATGTTGCTTCCCTTGGTCCCTTGTTTTGGGGATACTACTAAACTTCCCGCTATACTAGCTTGCTGAGAGCGTTGCCTAGCAATGAATGCAAATGACAAGAACTCCACGCATTGGAGAATGCACAGATTGAGACCTGTGCATGACCTGTGTATATGTTCTTATGTAGGCCACTATGACAACATGCCTTTAAGCAAAGATATTTAATATTATGGTTTATTCGAAAATGATTTCTAAGATTTAAAAATACATAAGCTGAATATGTGAGTATACTGTAGAAGAACTAAGAAATCCAGTTCCAGAGAGCTGTTTCACAAAACCACGATTGCGGATTAAGCCGGGATTTTTCTGTTATCCAGGCTGAATTTAGCTGTGACTCAGTTTCATGAAAGCATTGGCACATACGTTTCTATGGAGGTTCATTCTGCACAGCTTCCTTGGTCCAGCCCAGCCTAACAGCCAGGCTTGTTTAATCCCGGTGTGATGGAGAAATGTTAAATCTTTTACTGTTATCATATGCCTTTGTGTGCTGAAACATGGCTTTTATGTGTGATTAAAAGTGTACATTCTGTGTTTGTAAGTGAGAACTGATAAGAACAACTAGTTGTTCTTCTTTCCTACATTGTTAATGCAAATGTTGCAAAAAAAAACTAAATAAGATGACCTCTTTGCTGACATAGTGCTTTGGCGTCAGAGAACGCCAACTTCAACCTATATAAACCTTGTGGGATGTGTTTGACTTTGCTTCTCTTATGCCTGCAAAGACATGCATGAGCCTGATAAGCATATTGAATGAACAGATACACAAGTCTGAGGTAAACTTTAATGTGAATATTCACCTAAGATGGTTGTTACGACCCGGCACGTGTGCTGCAACATACATTGGAGACAGACCACAGAGTATACAAAAATATAGTTTATTTTTTATATAACAAAAAATACGGGAGAAAATAGTGAATGCAAAACACCAGCATCAAACACATGGTGTCCACCAGCAATGCAAGGCCTCTTTCTGAGGGCTAACAGCATGGCTGTGGACAGTCAACAAGGTGTGGACAATGAAGCTAATTATGCCCATTCACCACCCAAAGACTGTTGCCCTGCCACAGCAAAGCCAGTAGGGGTGTAGAGGGGCATATCACCTCGCCCCTTAATAGGGTTCCTCTAGGAGCACTAAAACTGAAGGTAAAGCCATATATTGTGTCCTCCAGTCTTCAGCCCTCCACACCTAGGACAGAGGAGAAAGAGGGAGAGAAAGACAGAAACACAGTTCATGCCACAGATGCCATTGATTGCATCTCCTGAAACAGGCAGACCTGATCCACTACAGTCACAAAGACTCTTAAATTCACATATTGCTTGTTCACGCACAGACCAAAAAACTCTACACCAGGCACACAACTACACTTGCCGGCCACCAGAAGGTGCTATGTCCCACATAATGACTGAGGGTTGCTCACTCTTTTGCACACACACACAAGCAAACACACACACACACACACACACACACACACACACACACACACACACACACTGACATTTCTGAATTAAATCACACAATGAATGAATGAATTCCAAGTGTACCATCAAGGCTGACAGCCCACATTATGTGCGTAAAAAACAAAGAGCATGATTTTCATTCAGTGTTTATTTGACATTTGTCTAATCAGTTAATTACTGGATTTGCTCATGACTTGTATGAACTTCACACCACCTATGATTTTACCAGAGTGAAGACACTTCAGAAATCCCCTTCCTGTCAAAACACAAAATCCCAGTACTCGTCTCTTTCAAGAAAATAGTCTTTCAGAACTGGTTGTCCAAAACATCCTGCCATCTCAATCATTGGTCCAACCTAGTATCAGAATATATCTTAACAGAGGAAATTGACGCTAGGAAAAAGAACAATATATGTGTGTGAGTGAATCTCAAAATGTAGCGTAACCGTATTTACCTAGAGACACAACTCTACCTCAAAGCAGGAGAGCAGTCCTTCTCTCATAACAACCCAAGGGAACTGAGCTACTCTCTTAAAAAGGCCTACCTATTACCACTAATTGGCCTAATATGGATGACCCATGAATATGGGGAAGCATAGCACATCTTGCTCATTATTCAAAAAACAAATTCAGTCATGAAATGTACATTCAATAACATATGTCAATATTATCATATCAAACCACATTTAACCCAATAGCAAATAACACCACAATGCATAGTAATTACCTAAATGAAATGTGGACAAAGCAAACACCCCTGTACCAAAATGTCCCGCTCTTAGTGGTACGTTGTAAAGGTAGTACCCCAATGTGAAGCGCACTTTCGCGTTGGAACCAGTATGTTGAATTAAGAGCACCAGAAAGTATGAGTATTTATGTTTTACCGGCTTATGGACACTATAAGTATAAATGGCAAATGTATCAAGTCAAGTCAAGTCAAGGCATATGTATTTATATAGCACATTTAAAAACAGCTCACGCTGACCAAAGTCCTTTACAAGTTAAACACAATAAAATATCAAAACAAATAGAAAAAAGCTGAAACAAAACAACAACATCACAAAACAACTAGACGTAACGCAAAGCGTTACAAAATATGACCGCCGAACTGTTCAGTAGGTTTTGGCACAGAATGAGTCATGGTTGTCAGTGTGTTTGTGTGTTTTTATGTGTTTTGTGTGTGTAAATTGGTTTGTGTTTCATTTTTATGTATTAAAGGAATTATTTGTGCATGCGTTCGTATGTCTACTGTGTGTGTATGTGTGCATACGAATGTCTACTGTGCATGTGTGTGTATCTGTTGCATTTTTGACCATGCATTATGGTGCAGTTTTGACCATGTCAGCCAGAGATACCTGCAATTACATCACCTCATGTTTGCTTTTTCATTTTTAAGTAGGTGGCACTGAGTATACAAAAATATAGTTTATTTTTTATATAACAAAAAATACGGGAGAAAATAGTGAATGCAAAACACCAGCATCAAACACATGGTGTCCACCAGCAATGCAAGGCCTCTTTCTGAGGGCTAACAGCATGGCTGTGGACAGTCAACAAGGTGTGGACACTCGGGCTAATTATGCCCATTCACCACCCAAAGACTGTTGCCCTGCCACAGCAAAGCCAGTAGGGGTGTAGAGGGGCATAACACCTCGCCCCTTACAGTTAGGGTACACACTAAAATCAAAAGTGTAACACAATTATCAAAACCTTCACTCAAGGAGCAAAACAACGGCTCAGATCTGCACAACTATAAGCACATTTAAACATCACACTTTTTGCGAAACCATACACACAAGTGATTTGCAAAGCACTAAACACACTTTTATGCTTTAGACACAGACGTATATCAAGAGGTCACTTCCTTGCAATTCCAAAACACTCTGTCAAGTTACCACACCTATGAGCCGGTCAAATAAACACAGCCATCAAGTGCCCAAACACATGATTGCTTAATTGTAGACAAAACAAACAGGTTTAAGCACTATAGAAATGCAGCAGATGAGTAACTGTAATCTGTCTTCTACCAAAATGGAAGGAGTCAAAAGAAGAAGAGTGAGGGTGAGAGGGGGAATCCACAGAGGAGGAGAAGGAGGAAGAGGCCGAGGCCATGCCATGAGG
>NC_137922.1:14796161-14883661 GCF_963457725.1 Sprattus sprattus | reverse complement strand
TGTATTGAATTCGTATTACCCTGCTGCTATGACACCTGAATTTACCTAACGGGACTAATACAAATGTATCTTATCTTATCTTATCCTCAATAATGAAATGGAATGTTGAATTAGAGTAGTCGGCACCACGGAAACCTACCAGCAACTGTGGAAGTAGCCTGTACTCACCCGGTATGGCGATGTCCCAGAGGGGTACTGTGTGGAGAGGAGAGGGGAGTTGAGACATCCAGTCAGACCCTTCAATCATTTCCATCATGGCTCCAACTTTGGCAAAGATGATAGATTAGGAGTCTCTGCTGTGGCTTACAAGTTTGTTGTGACCAATTCAAGAAATTGTGTGACTTAAATACAGTACTCGGAGGCTAACGCCTTTCATTGTATCTTGTGGCCTAATTCTATTGGTTATATGTAAATTAGCATATAGTCATTGGATATAAGTAGTCAGTCATTGGTTACTCTTAAATGCTGCCTGTTATATACCTGCCTATAGGCTGTCTTATGTTGACTGCCTCTGTGCTAAAATGTAAAAGAAAACTGTCAACGCATGCCATTGTCAACTGTTTTGCGTAAACAAACCAGTTAACACTTTCAGTTTTCTTCACCTTTTAGATAGTTAGTGTGTTAGACCAAAACGCATTACTGCTGCATTGAATCAGCCCTGGTGTCTTTGGTCTATATAGGTGGTGAGGTTGTGCAGTGTGCAAAAGGCTTCTGACAGAATAACATAGTTTATAGTCTGGGGGGCTAGCACGGATATCTGGTGTGTTTATATCTCCTTCAAATGGCCATAAAACATAAACATTAATTTGAAGATGATACAAAAACTGTTTGCCTTTACAAACACATCTCAAAAAGTGTTACATTTCTGTTGTGTTAATTATAACACAAAGCCAAAAGTATTCCTTATCAAGATCCTTCCACTGTTACTGTTAAAGGAATTGCTGTTAATTGCATACAATTAGTTATCTCAGCATGGGAAAGGTGGTATGTACCACCAGCAAAAACCAGAGTCCCTGAAGTGTAGGGAAGACTGACACGATGCAGAAGCCCTATGGCTAGCAGCAGTAGTCAAGAGGATCCTCTAACTCAGGGGTCTCCAACTCCCGGTCCGTGGGCCAGATCCGGACTTACAAATGATTTCGTCAGGCAAATGTTTCAGTGCGTATTCTGTGGCTCTGGACGAGAGTACTGACATAAATGATAATGCTCAGCTGGCATAAACAACCAGTTTGAAGTGGCAGAGGAATTACTTTGTGTAAAAACAATGCAAGGCCATACCACAGCCAAGGATGTCATTGATCATCTGTGAGACGCAATTGAGCATGCTGGTCTATCATGGAAGTCGCTCTGAGGGATAACAACAGATGGTGCACCATCAATGATCAGCATATCAGTAAACTATTAATTTTAGATCACTAAATAGATGGAAAAATGCTGTATTTTGACATACAAATGAAATTAAACATTTGAAAAATATTTATTATACGTACATATATGTATTATAATACTAAGTATTATAAATAAATAAAAAATTGTAATAATTCAGATTTTTGCTGAAACTTTAATGAGTTTTCGCAGCCTTGTAACCATGCTATAAGTGGTGCAGTACAGCATTTGCTTTGAAATGTGCATGTATGAAGGAAAAATATAGATGTAGTTGTCAATGAAGACATTTTCCCACTATTACTGCTGTATATCTAAGTCATGGGCTATTAATGAGACAAAGTGATCCCAAAAAGCAACTACATATAACCAGCCCCCTTATCCAAAGAGCATCTTGCTTTACCCAGGATTTGAAACTCAGGTCAACTACTTGTTATTCAACAACACTTACCATTGTACCACTGATAACAAATGGTACATTTGCCACACTTAAAAGTGTTATGTACATTATTGTGATCAGATTTAAAAAAAATTGGCCCCCAATGACCAATGGCCCCCCGGTAATTTGAGTTTGAGACCCCTGCTCTAACTGGTAGCAGGCACGCGGAAGACTCTGTTTGTGGCAGCAGTATTGGGAATTCCCTTTTTAAGGGAAGTTATGACTGCATGTACTTTCAACTGACATTCCTAGCATACCACTGAGATTTTCAGGGACTGGAGCTCGCCAAGAATTATACAACACGTTAGGCAGCTTTGTCATGATGAACATGTCCCTGATGCCATGGTGATGATGGACATGACTCTATCAGTTAGCCTAAGTTCTCTGAGTTCTTTTTAAAGTATGTGTGTACAATGAATATCATGTTTTGAAGGTACGTTTCTGTTTTATAGGTTCCTGTCAGTTATTCTCATTCAAACACAAATGTTTTACCTGTTCAAAACTGCTTTAAAATGAGCATTCACTGGATAGTCAACAGAAAATATCTGGTGGCAAATATCAAACACCACATTAAATGGAAGCAAAGTAATGACAATAAGGACAAAGTAACATCTCTTATATCAACATCTTCAGGCTATTGCTAAATGTACTTCCATTCCGGTACATGACAGCTTATAGCAATAGAATGACATATCTTATCTTGAAATAACATGAAAATATCATGCTATGAAATAATAAGGTGGACCAGGGGCGGCGTGTCCATAAGGGCGTTTGATCTGCCTCTGAGTGTCATTGTCCAATCAGGTAACAGCCAGGTAGTCAAGGCAAATGTCGTGCTTCACATGGCCCCTTCTGGGCGATTTGGGGCGAAATGAGACCCCAGACCTCTCCCATTGACTCCCATGTTATATCCATTTTTTTCACAAAACAGAGCTCTCTACGCTCAATGCCTGGCTTCCGGGAGGGCTCACTCCTCCATGTCGTCATAAGCAGTGTTGGGCAAGTTACTGAAAACTACTACTTAGTTACAGTTACTAGTTACTTATTTTAAAGGTAATTGAATTACTTCACCAGTCACTGTATATCAAAAGAAATTAGTTACTAGGGAAAGTAACTTTGAAGTTACTTTTATATATATCTGTGTTTTAAATGTAATGAATATGAACAGTACTGGACAGTAAAACACAATAAACATATATTTTTTTTTTACCTATTTATTTTAAACAACAGGGCAACATGCTTTCAAATCAAGCAGTGGTACAAAAGTCCCAAGGCCGTACCACAGCCAAGGATGTCATTGATCATTTGTGAGACGCAATTGAGCATGCTGGTCTATCAGGGAAGTCGCTCTGAGGGATAACAACAGACGGTGCACCATCATGATCAGCATATCAGTAAACTATTCATTTTAGATCACTAAATAGATGGGAAAATGCTGTATTTTGACATACAAATGAAATTAAACATTTGAAATATATTTATTATACATATTTATTATAATATTTTTATTATAAAAAAGTAAATAAAATAATTCAGATTTTTGCTGAAACTTTATTGAGTTTTTGCAGCCTTGTTACCATGCTATAAGTGGTGCAGTACAGCCTTTGCATTGAAATGTGCATGTATGAAGGAAAAATATAGATGTAGTTGTCAATGAAGACATTATCCCACTATTACTGCTGTATATCTAAGTCATGGGCTATTAATGAGACAAAGTGATTCAAAAATGCAACTATAACCAGCCCCCTTATCCAAAGAGCATCTTGCTTTGCCCAGGATTTGAAACTCAGGTCAACTACATGTCATTCAACAACACTTACCATTGTACCACTGATAACACATGGTACATTTGCCACACTCAAAAGTGTTATGTACAGCATTGTGATCAGATTTAAAAAAAAATCTGGCCCCCCAATGACCAATGGCCCCCTTGTCATTTGAGTTTGAGATCCCTGCTCTAACTGGTAGCAGGCACGCGGAAGACTCTGGTTGTCACTCTGGTTGACTCTGTCTTTCCTAGCATGCCACTGAGATTTTCAGGGACTGGAGCTTGCCAAGAATTATACAACACGTTAGGCAGCTTTGTCGTGATGAACATGTCCCTGATGCCATGGTGATGATGGACATGACTCTTTCAGTTAGCCTAAGTTCTCTGAGTTCTTTTTAAAGTATGTGTGTTAAGTGAATATCATGTTTTGAAGGTACATTTCTGCTTTAAAGGTTCCTGTCAGTTATTCTCATTCAAACACAAATGTTTTACCTGTTCAAAACTGCTTTAAAACGAGCATTCACTGGATAGTCAACAGAAAATATCTGATGGCAATTATCAAACACCACATTAAATGGAAGCAAAGTAATGACAATAAGGAAAAAGTAACAACTCTTAAATCACATCTTCAGTCTATTGCTAAATGTACTTCCATTCCAGTACATGACAACTTATAGCAATAGAATGAAATATCTTATCTTGAAATAACATGAAAATATCCTGCTATGAAATGATAAGGTGTACCAGGGGTGGCTTGTCCATAAGGGCGATTGGGGCGACGCACTGTCTATGGGAAAAAAAAACCCTGATGTATAAATGCAATTTTCTTGTAAGGCGCTTTGTCGAAAAGCATCTGCTAAATGACCTAATGTAAATGTTATATATTTTTTTCTGTCGGATTCTACCACTAGACCGTCTGATCTGCCTCTGAGTGTCATTGTCCAATCAGGTAACAGCCAGGCAGTCAAGGCAAAAGTCGTGCTTCACATGGCCCCTTCTGGGCGATTTGGGGCGAAATGAGACCCCAGACCTCTCTCATTGACTCCAATGTTATATCCATTTTTTTCACAAAGCAGAGCTCTTTACTCTCAATGCATGGCTTCCGGGAGGGCTCGCTCCTCCATGTCGTGTCATAAGTAATGGACGTAAAAGCCTATGAGAACGTCATACAGCTTCAACAGAGGCATATTCTGTCAAGATGGCTCCTGTTCACTGCAACAACTCGATTCGCCCTTTGACAGAAACTCCTTATTAGTCGGCGTACTAATGAAGAAAAATTTACAACAAAACAATTAGGACTTCCTAAACCAAATGTATCCATTCAACAGGTTTCTACAAACGGAGGGAAATCCTACATCCAAGAATTGGAACGAAAGAAAATCGTGGTTGTGAAGTGGCTAACGCGGTCTGTATTTCTATACCACTATCACTTTTTATAGGTTTCACAGTGTGTTTCACAGTTCGCTTCTTGCAGTAACACTGAATAATTTTGTATGTGATGACTTATTTTGCTTTTGTAAGCCTATACTTTCAAGATCAGTCAATACATTTAGTTGGTTTTGACTTATATGTTGCACCTGTGGAAATTGCACTTAAACATCAAAGACAATTCCTCACGTTGAGCACACAAGTGTGCGACTCCTTTAATAAACAAGATGGCGTTGTACCGTGACCAAACAATCATGGCTCAACGTCATCATCAACATTGGATATTTAAAGGGACCACGATCCCGGAACAATCATACTTATGCCTAACACATTCATTAAATCTGCATGACAACGGTGTGTAGAACCACACTAACAACAAGGGTGAATTATGTAAGTCACATTCACTACACAATCGCATTGTCCAGTAGTGTGGCCCGCTGGAGAGCCGCCGACCAAGGAACGAAGGAGGTAGGAACGAAATCCCCTGGAACCCGCAGTGGCTGGCCATATACAAGCTCCGCGGATGAGGATTGTAGGTCTTCCTTTGGTGCAGTCCTGACGCCAAGCATCACCCACGGTAGCTTGTCGACCCAGTTGCAGTCTTTGAGGCCAACACGAAGAGAAGCCCTCATCGTCCTGTGAAACCGCTCACATAGTCCATTAGCCTGCGGTTGATATGCAGTTGTGCTGTGGAGTTTCACTTTGAGGCTCTGGGCAACCGCGTTCCACAGCTCAGATGTGAAATGTGCGCCCTGGTCAGAGGATATGTCCGAAGGGGTGCCGAAACGGGCAACCCAGGTGCCGATGAATGCCCGTGTCATCTCGACAGATGCCAATGATGTCAGTGGCACAGCCTCAGGCCAACGGGTGGTCCTGTCAACCATGGCCAATAGGTAGGAGAAACCATGAGAGGAAGGCAGACAGCCAACCAGATCCACGTTAACATGGTCAAACCGCCTCTCTGGCACTGGGTACAACTCTAACGGGGCCTTGGTGGCGGTGTACTTTGGCCCGTTGGCACTCAAGGCAAGTGGTAGCCCAGTCTCTTACATCCTTTTTGGGGCCGTGCCAAACAAACTTTGCCGCCACCAGCCTCTGTGACGCTTTCGAACCAGGGTGGGAGAGACCATGGATGGCATCAAAGACGCGTCGTCTCCACCCCGTGGGAACGATCGGCCGAGGACTGCCTTTGGTGACGTCACACAGGAGCGTGGTGTCGGCCTCCCCAAAAACCACATCCTCTACTTTCAAACCTGTAGTCGAGGTCCTCAAGGTGTGCACGTCTGGGTCTGTGGTCTGGTCCGCTGCCAGGCGGCTGTAATCCAGACCAAGATGGACTGCCCCTGCCACAGCTAATGACAGGCAGTCCGTCACCAGGTTGTCCTTACTTGCAACGTGCTGTAAATCCGTGGTGAACTCGGATATGTAGGACAGATGACATAGCTGGCGGGTGGACCACGGCTCGGCCACCTTGGCCATGGCGAAAACCAGCGGCTTGTCGTCGACAAAGGCGGTGAAGTGTCGACCTTCCAGCAGGAAATGAAAGTGTCTGATGTCGAGGTAGTGACCCAGCAGATCTCGGTCGAAAGTGCTGTACTTCCGCTCGTTGGAGCGCAGTTGGCGGCTGAAAAAGGCAAGCAGCTGCCAGGCCCCGCCTACCCACTGCTCGTAGACGGCACCGACAGCGTAGTCCGAGGCGTCCGAGGTGATGGTGACAGATGCTGTGACTGATGTGCCAGCATGGTTGCGTGCGCCAGGGCTGCCTTAGTGTCATTAAAAGCCTTGTTCATGCCCTCAATCCAGTCCACAGCGTGCGTGCGCTTACCTTTCAAGGCCTTGTGCAAGGGATGCATGTGAGCGACTCGAGGGATGAAACGGTGGTAAAAGTTCACCATGCTGAGGAACTGAGCCCCCCCCCCGAGAAAAAATTCTCAGGGGGGGGGGCATTTTGTTTGATAATGATTAAGGCGACCGATTCAGTAGGTACATTAAGTAAGCCGATTTACTCATACAGCAATACCTTTTTGTCCACAATTGGCAGCAACCAACAGTAATATTTCCCCTCTTTCTCTATAGCTAGAGTAGCAAGTTACAGGTGGAACGCTTTAAAAGAAAGTTACATTCAGGAGCCTTCCTAAGCAAATATGATGCGGCTTCACATTAAATGATCCCACTTTTTCATTATCCACATGTCTCAAATGTTGCCATCTTGACATGCCTCTGTTGAAGCTGTGTGACGTCTTTATTGTCTTTTACCGTAGGCTTTTACGTCCATTACTTATGACACGACATGAAGGGGCGAGCCCTCCCGGAAGCCATGGAGAATGCATTGAGAGCTCTGTTTTAACATGGAAGTCAATGGGATAGGTATGGGGCGAGATTCACTCTGCCCCAAATCGGGGCCATTTGAAGCACGCCTTTTGTCTTGGCTGCCTGGCTGTTACCTGATTGGACAATGACATTCAAAGGCATATAATTTGTTCTCAACAGCAGAATCCAGTTGTGTTCTCACTGACCCACAGTTGGTGCACCAACTATGTCCACTTAAGTTAATGGTTGTAAACTGTGTTGAAGTTTGTGTTATCAGTTGTAGGTTTGTTTGTGTGTTCGTGTGTGTGCAAACGATGTTTGCTTGTGTGTGTTAGCGGTCGTAAACATGGGGCAGGAGTGTGCGGTTCCGGTGCAGTCGCACCACGACGGTCACAGTGTGTTCAAAATCACCAGCCCCTGTTGTTATGAAAGTATTACCCTCTGGAGCGTCATTTCTTACCGTGGCCCTCCAACTGATCATTTAAGGACATCATTTCATTATATTATCACAATGTCACCTGTTCTCAACAGCAGAATCTCACCATAACCCAAGCATGAAGAACACTGTGTTTTAGGGCCAAGGCGATGCAGTTCATTGCAAAAAGCCACGTCCGGACCTCAGTATTTTTTCCGAGCTGCATACAAAAAGTTTGTTTTACCTTCAAAGAATCACTTTGGTGCCGCGAAGATACTTTAGACTGCAACTCAGTGGCGATATCCCTGACCGATTTCACCCTGACTTCTGAGATGTTCATAAAGAAATAACCGAGAGATTGTGTAACACCTTCACATGTTAAACAATGTTTCACACGTCAACTCTCAAGACATCTGGGCTATCTTGATGGGGATGTTTTTCATTATACAGGGAAGTCATGACTGCAGGTATTTCAACTGACATTTCAGCTGGAATGATTGATTGAAACTATTTGAACTTAGACACGAACTTGGAGCTGTTTTACACAACCTATAGCGGATTAATGCATTGATTTTTCTGTATTATATACTTGTTGTGGTTGAGGTTTAATGAGTAGCATATAGCCTATATACTCGGGTTTAAATACAACACCTACACCAACATTTAACCCTAAAAGATTGTTTCATTTCTGTTGTGTTGATTTAAACACAAAGCCAAAACTATTACTTATCATGAACTGTTACTGTTGAGATAATTGTTGTTTATTGCATACAGTTAGTTATATCAGCATGGGAGAGGTGTCATGTGCCACCAGAAACACCAGAGTCCCTGAAGTGTTGGAAAGACTGACACTGTCGCAGCTGGTGAAGGTGGCCAACTGGGGTAGCCAGTCGATTGGGGTTGTTGTTAGATCTTGTTAGTGCCATTTTAACTCATACAGGGAAGTAATGTCTGCAGGTACTTTCAACTGACATTTCAGCTGGATTGATTGATTGAAACAATTTCAACTTAGACATGAACTTGGATACAAAGCAAAGACAAATAAGGCTGTTTTTCAGGCCATGGCATTTGTTATCATATGTTGCCCAGATTCATACAACACCTTAGTCAGATTTGTTGTGATGAATGACGCATCCAAAGGATGGGGTAATGTCCTAATCAAGCGCGGAACAACGCACAAAGAGGATTTGCGCATTGGGATAAAGAGCTCCTTTTTGCTTAGATTTTTTTAAAGTTACCGAGAAATAAACAATATGCAATGTTAGAATGCCTTTATTGTAACTGAAAAATACATCTGAGGGGATTTGTGAGGTGTCTGAGCCAGCTATCTAATGTTAGCATGCTACTACCCACAAGGTAAACAGCCCTGGGGTCTCCAAAATTTGGGAGGTGCTCAGAGAGGGTTTACAACGACGAAGAGGGATCTGCGTGTCTCTGTGTCTCCATAAACAGACGACCATGAATTCGCCTTCAGCGATATCTCTGAAGGCATCTGGGTTATCTTGTTGGGGATGTTTTGTAAAAGGAAGTAATGTCTGCAGGTACATTCAACTGACAATTCAGATTGATTGCTTGAAACTATTTACATTTTGACGTGAAATCAGATACAGAGCAAAGACGAAGAAGGGCCTTGTTCAGTCCATGACATTGTGGAAGCCGTACAGGCGGCAGTGGTGGTGCAAAGGATCCTTATCTTGTGGCAACAACGCGGAAGAGTCTCTGGTTGCAAGGAGCAAAAACAAAGAAGGCCCTTTTTCAGTCCATGACATTTGTTATCATAAGGTACAAAGATTTATACAACACCTTAGTCAGATGTGTTTTAGTGAACATGTCCCCCATGCCACGGTGATGGGCATGACGCTTTCAACTAGCCTAAGTTATCTGAGTTCTTTTTAAAGTGTGTATGTACAATGAATATAATCTTTGAAGCTAAGTTTTTTTGTTTTAAAGGTTCCTGTCATTTATTCTAATTCAAACACAAATGTTGTATCTGTTCTTGATACCAAAACTGCTTTAAACTGAGCGTATGCTGGATAATCAACAGAAAATACCTGTTGGCAAATATCAAACACCACATTAAATGTACAAAATGTCATTAGCATGAAATGAGACCAAACCTCAACACTTTTAGGCCAACAAATTCAAAAGCACCAGCCCCTATTGGTATGTAAGTATTGGGGATGGGATCAGAAACACATAAATGCACACATAATGGCTTATTTTATAGACAAGTAGTTTTGGCACCATCATCAAATTCATTTTGAAAAGAATATGTCCATGTGACGGACATATAAACACCTGTGGAACTTCATTTGTAGTGTCCAAAGGAGGGGGGGGGGGTGGCCTAATCAAGCGCTGCACAGCGCGCAAAGTTGGAGGATGTGCACATCGAGATAAAAATGTACAGTTTAAATAAAAAAAATCTAATAAACATCTTAATCTAGACCTCAAAAAGTGGTACATTTCTGTTGTGTTCATTTTAACACAAAGCCAAAACTATAACTTATCATGATCCTTCAACTGTTACTGTTGAGATAATTGTTGTTTATTGCATACAGTTAGTTATATCAGCATGGGAGAGGTGTCATGTGCCACCAGAAACACCAGAGTCCCCGAAGTGTTGGGAAGACTGACAATGTCACTGGTGAAGGTGGCCAACTGGGGTAGCGAGCCGCTTGGGGTTGGGGGGTTCCGAGGTCAGACACACAATGGTGATGTGGAAGCCGTACGGCCAGCAGTGGTGGTGCAGAGGATCCTCTTACTTGTGGCAACAACGCGGAAGAGTCTCTGGTTGCAAGGAGCAAAGACTGGGGTAGCGTGCCACTTGTGGATTGGGGAGTCGGAGGTCAGAGACACAATGGGGAAACAGAAGCCCTATGGCTAGAAATAGTGGCTCAGAGGATCCTCTAACTGGTGGCAGCAACGGGGAAGAGTCTCTGGTTGGTGGCAGCAACATGGGGAATTCCTTGTCTGGCAACAATGGTGTGTAGGAGCCTCGGACTGATAGCGATGATAATGAAGGACTAGAGCTTCAGCATGTTTCACACAACTCAGTGATATCTCTGAAGCCATCTGGGCGATCTTGTTAGGGCCATTTTAACTCATACAGTGAAGTAATGTCTGCAGGTACTTTCAACTGACATTTCAGCTGGATTGATTGATTGAAACAATTTCAACTTAGACATGAACTTGGATACAAAGCAAAGACAAACAAGGCTGTTTTTCAGGCCATGGCATTTGTTATCATATGTTGCCCAGATTCATACAACACCTTAGTCAGATTTGTTGTGATGAATGACGCATCCAAAGGATGGGGTAATGTCCTAATCAAGCGCGGAACAACGCACAAAGAGGATTTGCGCATTGGGATAAAGAGCTCCTTTTTGCTTAGATTTTTTTAAAGTTACCGAGAAATAAACAATATGCAATGTTAGAATGCCTTTATTGTGACTGAAAAATACATCTGAGGGGATTTGTGAGGTGTCTGAGCCAGCTATCTAATGTTAGCATGCTACTACCCACAAGGTAAACAGCCCTGGGGTCTCAGTGGGCTCTCCATCATTTCGAAGGATAGTTACAAAATTTGGGAGGTGCTCAGAGAGGGTTTACAACGACGAAGAGGGATCTGCGTGTCTCTGTGTCTCCATAAACAGACGACCATGAATTCGCCTTCAGCGATATCTCTGAAGGCATCTGGGTTATCTTGTTGGGGATGTTTTGTACAAGGAAGTAATGTCTGCAGGTACATTCAACTGAAAATTCAGATTGATTGCTTGAAACTATTTACATTTTGACGTGAAATCAGATACAGAGCAAAGACGAAGAAGGGCCTTGTTCAGTCCATGACATTGTGGAAGCCGTACAGGCGGCAGTGGTGGTGCAAAGGATCCTTATCTTGTGGCAACAACGCGGAAGAGTCTCTGGTTGCAAGGAGCAAAAACAAAGAAGGCACTATTTCAGTCCATGACATTTGTTATCATAAGGTGCAAAGATTTATACAACACCTTAGTCAGACGTGTTTTAGTGAACATGTCCCCCATGCCACGGTGATGGGCATGACGCTTTCAACTAGCCTAAGTTATCTGAGTTCTTTTTAAAGTGTGTATGAACAATGAATATAATCTTTGAAGCTACGTTTTGTTGTTGTATAGGTTCCTGTCATTTATTCTAATTCAAACACAAATGTTTTATCTGTTCTTGATACCAAAACTGCTTTAAACTGAGCATATGCTGGATAATCAACAGAAAATACCTGTTGGCAAAGAAATTTCATTGGCAAAGAAATTTCATTAGCATGAAATGAGTCCAAACCTTAACACTTTTAGTCCAACAAATTGAAAAGCACAAGCCTCTATTGGTAATAGTAAGTATGAGGGAAATAATCAGAAACACATAAGAGCACATATAATGGCTTATTTTATAGGCAAGTAGTTTTGGCACCATCCTCAAATTAATTCTGATAGCATTTGGTCATGTGAAGGACAGACCTGTGTCTTTTCAACTAGCCATCCAGGATATGCCCTATGTAGTTGTGTGTACCGGGGTGGAATACCCTGCAAAAATGGAAGAAAGGCTTTCACAGCATGACATTGCCAGCTGTACTGCCAAAAGACACCAGTTAGTGTGTCGGCAAGCTTACATTACGTTACTACTAAATGCTGCCTGTTCAGCCATAGGTTATCACTAAGTAGGCTGGTACTTATTGGCCCTTTCAGACAGGAAGAACTTTTCCATAGTTCTTAGAAGGAGGAAGTAGGGAGAACAGGGTTGGTTGTCGCACTTTTTGCTCTAGTGTGAATTGCTCATCATCAAAACATCTTCCAATAGTCATTCCTACATTACATTGAAGCTTAAGGTGTTGGCTTGAAATGTGTATCCCTCTTATTTTCCAACTAATTGTAACAAAGCGGTAATTGTTGGTCATGAGAACATTAAACTCAGACATTCACTAAAGGTGAAATTCCATTGTACAATATTAATACACTAGTCACTTTATTTGACTGCAAGTCACTTATGCCATCTCAGTCACCTTAGTCCTGTGTATAAAACAAAATGCTACTATATTTATTTGCAGCGCACTTCAGGGAGGTACTTGTATTCTATACCACTGCACTTTGTTGAACTCTTGTGGCACCAACAGGAGCAGCGCTCCAATTATTGTTGTTTACAAATACAATGACAATAAAGGCTTTTCTATTCTATTTTATTTTCTATATAGATGTCATATTTTCCTGTATGGCAGACCTCCACTCTCTTTCTAGTAGACTGAAGCTAGACCTCTAAAGCCAAGTCAAGATAACAAGTAAAACTAGAAAATGCATTTCCTGAAGGAAATACCAGTGCATGAAATGCAAAGGTTAAGAAAGGAAGAAGAAAAGAAAGAAGAGTGAAAGAAGGAAAGAAGAAAGGAAAGAAGAGTGGAAGAAGGAAAGACAAAAGGAAAGAAGAGTGAAGAAAGGAGAGAAGAGTGGAAGAAGGAAAGAAGAAAGGAAAGGAGAGTGAAAGAAGGAAAGAAGAAAAGAAAGAAGAGTGAAGAAAGGAAAGAAGAGTGGAAGAAGGAAAGAAGAAAAGAAAGAAGAGTGAAATAATGAAAGAAGAAAGGAAAGAAGAGTGAAGGAAGGAAAGAAGAGTGGAAGAAGGAAAGAAGAGTGGATGAAGGAAAAAAGAAAGGCAAGAAGAGTGGAAGAAGGAAAGAAAAATGGAAGAAGAAAATAAGAAAGGAAAGAAGAGTGGAAGAAGGAAAGAAGAGTGAACAAGAGTGGCTCTGGATGAAGAGATAAAGAGAGAGTGAAAATATTGAAAAAAGGAGATAAAAATGGAGTGAAGAAGAGAGATTGAGTGTGAGAGAAAGTTGACTGAGAGAGAAAGATAGAGAGATGGAGAGAAAACAAAATAGAGAATGGATGGTGTCTTAATGTTCCTAGTTACAGTTAAATTGAGAGGGACAGAGAGAGAAGAGGTTCCTTTGATTTGGCACAGGTGTCAGTAAAGCACAGGTGCAAGCCAGTTTAAAGACCCTATTATGATGTCATAATGGCCCAATGTAAGTCAATGGGAGAAATGTATATTCGTTTTTCTTTAATATCTTAAAAAGTGTAAAGTTTAGAAAAGTGAAAAATACATAGCATAAGTGTCGTTTACAAGACCTACGCGACAAAGTTTAAATGAAGTTTCTACGTTAAGCGGTTCGGGCTGAATTAATCGCAGAAAAAGGTAACAAGAATAAGAAGAAGAAGAAGAAGAAGAAGCCTAGGAATAACAATACAGGGCATTTCATGCACTGTAATAAAGTTGTCTTATGGTGGTCCAACAGGTGACAGAAGACAATACAAAAATGACCCCGTTGAAGGTGGATACAGCCGCAGGAAATAAACATGAAAACTTTTAGAAAGACACTGCAAGCGTATAGAAAGTATAGGATAAAACTGCTAACATAACACATTCTTTCAGTAACAAAGACGACCTGTTAACTGGAAGGCACAACTGGGCCATGATGCAGGATCTGGAAAGCCCATGAACTATCCACCCCATCTCAAAAACACTTACCAATCACGGACTTAGTCACATAAAGCGCTCAGTTCTAGGAACTAACCACTGGGGAGCCCCCCTGAGAACTACATACCTCCAACAGCATTTTTTTTTTTAAGTGATATTAAGCCAACTAACAGCTGTTGTTTTGTTGGTAGTTAGTTTGCTACCATCAAGGCTGACAGCCCACATTATGTGCGTAAAAAACAAAGAGCATGATTTTCATTCAGTGTTTATTTGACATTTGTCTAATCAGTTAATTACTGGATTTGCTCATGACTTGTATGAACTTCACACCACCTATGATTTTACCAGAGTGAAGACACTTCAGAAATCCCCTTCCTGTCAAAACACAAAATCCCAGTACTCGTCTCTTTCAAGAAAATAGTCTTTCAGAACTGGTTGTCCAAAACATCCTGCCATCTCAATCATTGGTCCAACCTAGTATCAGAATATATCTTAACAGAGGAAATTGACGCTAGGAAAAAGAACAATATATGTGTGTGAGTGAATCTCAAAATGTAGCGTAACCGTATTTACCTAGAGACACAACTCTACCTCAAAGCAGGAGAGCAGTCCTTCTCTCATAACAACCCAAGGGAACTGAGCTACTCTCTTAAAAAGGCCTACCTATTACCACTAATTGGCCTAATATGGATGACCCATGAATATGGGGAAGCATAGCACATCTTGCTCATTATTCAAAAAACAAATTCAGTCATGAAATGTACATTCAATAACATATGTCAATATTATCATATCAAACCACATTTAACCCAATAGCAAATAACACCACAATGCATAGTAATTACCTAAATGAAATGTGGACAAAGCAAACACCCCTGTACCAAAATGTCCCGCTCTTAGTGCAGGGGCGGACTGGGGGGAAAAAGTGGCCCGGGAGTTACTGTCAGGCCGGCCCATTCAATACACGGCGCGCGGTCCACTAAGTACACAGCGCGCTGCCCACTCAGTACACACCGCATTGCCCACTCAATGGATCGCACGTATCGGTCAGTGGCCTACTGGGAAAAATACCCATACTTGATTACAAAGAAATTACATCATATATGCTTGTTTTTTAATAACATTTGGATCCACCAATTTGCCTGGATGGACACATGCAATAAAATGATACTGGCTATTGTAACACTCCAAGGTAGGAATAGTTTGCAAGATGAATAGTATCAGATCAGATCAGATGGTAATCAGATCAGATGGTTATACGTATAACTACAAAGCCTATTGGTTAGTACACTCAAAGCGTATTAGATAAATATACTTGAAATTAGTGCTGTCAAACTATTACAATATTTAATCGCAATTTTTTGTCCATTATAAATGTCCCTTCATTTATTTTGTATCCATTTATCCATGTTTTATTCCAGAATCATCTATCTAGATAACATATTAACATTGTTTATAATGTAAGTGTTGTGAAACGCAAGCTTTACTTGGCCAATTCAACACCTTTAGATAACATATTAACAATCTAGATAACATATTAACATTGTTTATAATGTAAGTGTTGGTGTAACACAGTGATTTTAGCATAACAAACTAGCTGGTTAACTTATTTGACACAAGTTACAGTATTAGAAATGATAAGATTGCCCTATTTACAACTACCACCATGGATAGCTTGCTCATCGATTGTAAGCAAGTGACTACGGCTAACATTTTTAAATAGATAATCTCGATGTTGACAACAGCTTGCTTATTTTAGCAGATCATAACGGTCTCAATTTAAGACATACCGTTACTAGGCTTGCTGAAGGGAACGTTACCTCATCTGTGAATAGCAAGCTAACATTTGGCAAGGTCAACGCCACATCTTACCTTATCACTGTCTGTCTCCACCAGTCAGTGGTTATCCAAATAAAATGTAGGCTAGAGTTATTGACATTTATTAAAACTTAATCAGACTGACGGAAGAGATTGACAGAGGCAGCAGCAAGCTGTGCCTCATCCGTGTTAAGGGCTAGGGCTGACTGCACACGCCAATACGGTTGCGTGCCCTGGCTGGGCGTGTTGCGTGTATGGAAATCCAAATGTAAGAATCCCAGAATCCTCTACCTCAATCGGCACAGCTGAGAACACTTCGGCTGTATAAGAACAAATTTTCAGGTGTTCATTAATAATGTAGAGATATGTTCTTTCATTTGAACTTCCGAAGTCCGTAAAACACATTTAAGAAGTAACGTTAAAAAAATTAAAAAAAATCGAAAAACAGTCACCATAGGTGTGAAGACAGATTGCAAGTAGGAGTATAAAATTCAGTCAGTGCTTTTTTCAGAAATAAATATTTTAGAGAAAACTAGACAAATGTTGTCTTCAGACGCTTGAAAATATGTTGTACTTATTTGCGCTGCGAGAGGGCCGGTTGGAGATGATACTGGGCTGGTCTTTTGGGCCATCGGCCCAGCGGGGATTTCCCCGGTATTCCCGATGGCCAGTCCGCCCCTGTCTTAGTGGTACGTTGTAAAGGTAGTACCCCAATGTGAAGCGCACTTTCGCGTTGGAACCAGTATGTTGAATTAAGAGCACCAGAAAGTATGAGTATTTATGTTTTACCGGCTTATGGACACTATAAGTATAAATGGCAAATGTATCAAGTCAAGTCAAGTCAAGGCATATGTATTTATATAGCACATTTAAAAACAGCTCACGCTGACCAAAGTGCTTTACAAGTTAAACACAATAAAATATCAAAACAAATAGAAAAAAACAGAAACAAAACAACAAGATCACAAAACAATAAATACAAAATATAGCTGCAAGCAGCGATGGCGGTTTCCTCCTCCAAACATTGCGAACCAGGGAAAAATGTAATTTTGTGACAATTTGTCACTGTATAGAAAAATCCATGCTGCAGACTTGCCAATGGGATATTACATTTCAAATTCAACATTTACAATGCTTTTGTCCTGAAGTTTAGAGTGAGTGGAGGTTGTGTGTGTGCGCTTACCCTGTGTGTCTGTGAGAATGTATGTGTGTGACACCAAGCTGTGTGTCTGTGAGAATGTGTGTGCGTAAAACAAAGCCTGCGCGTGTGTTAAGGGGAGACTGAGTGTGTGAGATTTAGGAGCCGCACGGATGAGGAGACAGAGAGACATTCTATAGAGAACCACCCTAGCAAGTAGTCAAGCATGCATGTTTCAAATATTCACCAAAAATCTACTTTTCATCTTACAGTCAACTTTTTTTCAGATTTGTGTACTAAACACTCTCAAGTGTCTTCATATGAACTTGTGATTGAATCAGAGTTTCACTTTTTGACCTGCAGATGTGTAAAGCATTATTTTAGCATTAACAATGTATCCAATTTGCTTTATATCAATAATTTTTCAAGACATGAAGTTGAGAACATGGGAACATGTTGTAGTGTCTTCCAAGTGACATACCAGTTTGGTGTTGAAGTCTCAAAGATTAGCTGAGATATGACTTCACTTCCTGTTTGGCTGCTTTTCTGCTGAATTTGAGTGGCTGTACCGGACAAACCATATGGTAACTTTTTGTGAAATTCGGCACAATTATTAAGGACAATCCCTTCTTTATTCATACAAAGTTTCATGTCTCTCATTATACCACTCTAGCGCCACCAACGGGTCAAAGTTGGGCTTGTGTTAACACACACAACTTTTGAACCGCATGACCGATTTTCAACAATGAGGTACCATTGGATTCCCTGGATCAAGACGAATTAAACACACCACGTGGCGTAAATTTCACTCAAATATTTGCTGACATATGACCTCACTTCCTGTTTGGCCGCTTTTCTGCTGAATTTGAGTGGCTGTACCGGACAAACGGTTGTGAGGATCAAAATTCTAAAAAGTAACTTTTGTGAGGCTAGGTCTGAAGATCATCTCTGGTGATTTTAAAGAAGATTTGCCAAAAATTGTATGAGGAGTAGGCTTTCAAAGGTTTTTGATAAAACCGGAAATAGCGGAAAATCTATATAACCGGAAATGGACGCCATGGGGTGGGTTAAATTCGACTTGATCCAGGGAATCCAAGGGTACCTCATTTTTGAAAATCGGTCATACGGTTCAAAAGTTGTGTGTGTTACAAAAGTCCAACTTTGACCTGTTGGTGGCGCTAGAGTGGTGTAATGAGAGCCATGAAACTTGGTGAGAATGAAGAAGGGACTGTCCTTAATGAGTGTGCCAAATTTCACAAAAAGTTACCATATGGTTCTAGGGGCTGCCATTGACTCCCATTGCAGCAACATAATAAGAAAGCCTACAATAACAATAGGTTACCTCCTACCGGAGGAAACCTAATTAGAGGGGGCTGATCTGATAGAGAGGGGATGCTGTTCCACAGTCTAGGGGCTGCAACAGCAAAAGCGCGGTCACCCCTGGATTCAAGTTTAGATTGGGGGACTGCCAGGAGCCCTAAATTACATGACCTGAGGGGCCTGGCGGTGGAATAAGGGGTTAAGAGGTCTGTGATATAAGAAGGAGCCTGCCCATTAAGGGCTTTAAAACAAACAGGAGCACCTACAAATCAACCCTGAACCGCACAGGAAGCCAATGGAGAGAGCCAGGATAGGGGTAATATGGTCTCTTTTCTGGGTACCGGTCAGGAGCCTTGCAGCGGCGTTTTGGATTAGTTGTAGGCGGGACAGGGACGAATGGCTAATTCCCGTATACAAGGAAATGCAGTAGTCTAGCCGGGAGGATATGAAGGCGTGGATGACCTTCTCAAGATCTTTGGGTGACAGAAAAGACTTGATTTTGCCAATGGTGCGGAGTTGGAAGAAGCTGATGATGACAAAGTGGGTACCAAGAATAAATCAGAAACGGCAGAGGTGTAGAAAAATTATACATTGTATCAGTGGCGTTTCTACATTAGGGGCATGTGGGGCACTGCCCCTCCAGATCCAGATGGCTTTGTGGTGCAGAAAGCTCAATACATCTGTGCTTTGTGGCAAAATATACCTTATTTAATTTTATATGCAAAGTAGCGATTCAATTGTGAATGTGTGTGTGTGTGTGCATAAACTAGACTCACAAGCATTATAGTGCTGTTTTGGAGTAATTTGATTTGTGTGTGTTTCTGTGTTTGTGCTTGCTCTGTGAAATGCTGCTCTTCACGGTCCCTCCCACTCTGCAAACTTAAGACTGTTGCTATGGAAACAATTTGCAAGTTTGATCGAGAAACCCCAAAATGTACATTGGGTTTAGGGGCAGTTGTAATTTTGCCCCTTGAATTCTGCCTAACAACCTGTGACCATTGGTTGGTAAAGTAGTACCTTCAATAATCCCACCGCAACTATAGAATGTCTTGTCTATTTGTCTGTTGGTATGTCCGCTTGCCTGTCTGTTGGTCTGTGTACTTGTCTGTCTGTTGGTCTGTGTACTTGTCTGTCTGTTGGTCTGTCTATGTGTCTGCTTGTCTGTCTGCCTGTTTGTCTGTTTGTTGTGAATGCATGACATAGATTTCACCATATACAATAATTACAAAAATCTATTTTCACACACCTTTATTGAAGATCAAGAACCCAAACATTGTAAAGATGTTTATATTTAAGAACACAACCCACAAGATTATTCCTTCGAGGTTTGGCAAATTACAGTGTCTATTTTATCAGGGTGCTCCCCCAAATTTCACAGGAAACGTCCCCAAATGCTCCAAGAATTGTATAGCAGACGTATTCAGGTTTGCATTATATCTAGATCAATTCAGTAATTAACAGAAACAATTGTATAGTCCCAGCAACATAAAAAGGCATACATATATAACACACTTTTGTATTTCCCTTTGCCTTATTATCAACATCTAGCGATTGGACCCTTATCCTACCCATTTCTTCCAATTGAGCTGATAGACCAGCTTGACAAAATCATTCTTGCCAACAAAATCAGCAGCGATAATGTTGATGCAGGTGTTGCCCTGACCACAGTGTTGTCTTTTGACCCACCCCATTAAGGCTGGATGAGCTTGAAGAGTAATTTCTCTCAAGGATGAGAACGGATGTCCCACCACATACTCTGCATCCTCAGTGAGGTTCAGACCAGCCACAAAGAACTTGGCTATGATAAACAACAGGAAAACAGACAGACAGACACACACACACACACACACACACACACACACACACACACACACACACACACACACACACACACACACACACACACACACACACACACACACACACACACACACACACACACACACACACACACACACACACACACACACACACACACACACACACACACAAAATCACTCATTGAACACAGTTTTCTGTCAAACATACTCTTGCCACTTATTATTATTATTATTATTATTATTATTATAATCATCAGTATAGTAGTAGTAGTGGTAGATTCAACAAGAAGAACAAGTCTAGTCTCTTTTTGGGCTTGACTTACAATCTCGTCCGCTGCTCTGCAAGCGATTATCCAAGTATTTCATAACCTGACATGCAGATGTCTTGTTAGCCCACCACTGGTCAATTTTTGGCCACAGACTTGGGTTGTTGAGGGCTGCGTCATGGTCATAGGAAAGGATCACTTGATATTTCTCATCCAAGCAAAGCTGAAGAGTGGGGGTCACCTAGGAGGAGAAACAGACACAGCACATATAAATCAGTTGTGATGTCTTTGGTGTTTTCGGATAGTTAGGTCCTCATAAAACAAATGTATCATTTATCATAAGTGTACCTACGTATAGCACTGCAACAAAACCAACACAGTGCAGGTAAAATACAATTAATTTAAATGTGTGTCAGTACTGCACATTAACTTCATCAACCGTATTAGGGCAGAGTTTCCCTGGAAACAGCTGGTGGTTCAGTTGGGCAATGAAGTTCTGATGGTCATCGTTGTCCAAGCCATTAAATGATGAGCAGGCTAGAATGATGACCTCTTTTGGGTGCTGTGTTAACCACTGGGCAACATCTTTGAAGGTTTCCTGAGGGAGCACGAGAATCACTGAGGTAAATACATCTTTGTAGAAACACCCTAAAAAATTTAGTAAATTCCTGTGATGCACAATAAACTCCTCTGACTAAAAGCAGAGCTCATTTGAAGAAATATGATCAACAGAAAATGGTTATTTTAGGCATTTTGAACTAGTATATTTTCAGGTCACCTAGCAGGGGTAGTGATGTGCACAGTAATCTTTCCATTTGGTTTGCTGTCTGATATTGTAGCTTAAAAATGCACCATATTTGTTTAAACATAATATTCTATTTAACATGGCAGCTGTATTCACGTAAATATAAATATGGTACTTTCGGTTCAGTTTTCCACAAAAACATTTACAGCCGTGAAAAGAAAGGGAAGCTTTTAATGGAAGAAAACTACTCTGGGCCTTAAAGCAGCAGTACAGAGTTTTGGTGGAAAAATAGCAATTTAACCACTGAAAAGGCGTTCAAAAACCTTACAAACACAAACAACAGCACAGTTTGCACTGATAAAACGCTTGCTAGCATGACAGCTTCTGTCTTTTCATGATATAGTTGGTGTCATGCTGTGAATGCTTTTCCCCTTTTCCCATCCTGGACCACAGAATTGCATAGTGCATAGCCTAGGTGGCTAGTTGGAACGACAGGTGTGTTTATCTGCCCTTTACATGACCATATACCATAATAACATTATGAATTCATGTATGTGTGCACCTTCATCAGTTTAAGTTTTTTTCTTAAATAATGTATTTATTGTCATTAGTCTCCGCCTTTTGATTTGTGCATTAAATCCCATTTGTCTTGGTCTGAGGGACCAAAGCAACGGAGCATCTAGACATCTCGCCCAAAAAAACACATCCTGCTTTTCTCAGCTCCCAGCTGATTTCATATACCAAGTCTTCCTGTGATTGTGTGTGTGTCTGTGTGTGTGCTTGTGTGTGTGTGTGTGTTTGTGTGTGTGGGTGTGTGTGTGTGTTTAGTATCTCCTTACCTCCACAGTAACTGTTGTGTACAGTCCATAGGCAAAGTACAAGGTGTGAGTATCATCAGATGGCTTACAAGCGATCCTCAAATCAAAGAACCGAACACCTGCTTCCAGCTGCTGAACAATAGTTTGTTTCTAGAGGACAATAGAACAGTCTCACACATCTAGAAACACATAACACTAACATCAAATCAATACAGAAAAGTAAAGTCTGTGATTTTGGCAAAAGGTTGTTGGGCTCGACAGCTCAAATTGTTTCACCCCTCCCTTCTGTGCTCCTAAAGCAACGTGTCTGGTGGAATTATTTATTGATCGACGACTCTACTGTTTGTTTCCCATTTACAGAGCCATGGCTGTATAGGAACACCAGATTTTTATATGTCTTTTTTAGAGCACACACGTTGGACGGAAAACAGACTGCTCCTCAAAGTCAATCTGTACTGAAGTTACTCTGTACCTGTACAGTGGCCCACTTCATTACATAGGGGTTGATGATCCTTGGATTACTATCTCCTAACTTGTTCAGCATGCCGTATTGGAAATTTGGCTCTAACTCAGAACAAATGTCCAAACAGTATGTCATACTGTGATGGCTTCCTGGAAATGTTAACAAATACAAATGGATCATACAGTATTTATATACATAGCCTTTTGCTTTCCATTCTAGCACTATACAACAAATACGCAACACATTTTATTGTATTTATCTTTATTTACATTTGTTATAATTCATTTTTATGTATATATTTAATTCGTATTACCCTGCTGCTATGACACCTGAATTTACTGATACAAATGTATCTTATCTTATCTTATCCTAAATAATGAAATCGAATGTTGAATTACAGTAGTCAGTACCACTGAAACCTAGCAGCACCTGTGGAAGTAGCCTGTACTCACCCGGTATGGCGAAGTCCCAGAGGGGTGTTTGGAAAGGATTCGAGTTATCCAGAGGAGAGTCATCAAGATGAGACATCCAGTCAGACGCTTCAACCATTTTCGTCATGGCTCCAACTTTGGCAAAGATGATAGATCAGGAGTCTCTGCTGTGGTTTACAAGTTTGTTGTGACCAATTCAAGAACTTGTGTGACTCAAATACAGTACTCGGAGGCTAACGTCTTTCATTGTGCCTTGTGGCCTAATGTTATTGGTTATATGTAAATTAGGATATAGTCATTGGATATAAGTAGTCAGTCATTGGTTACTCTTAAATCCTGCCTGTTATGTACCTGCCTATAGGCTGGTACTTGTGGGCGCTCTCAGACAGGAAGAACTTTTTCATAGTTCTTCAAACTGTTGGAGGAAGCACTCCCTTTTTTTGTGTGTCTGCATTGCAGAAACTGAGAACGATAAGTCTGTTGAGAGCTATATTAATATTAGGTTTGTAAATTAAACGAATAAAGAAATTAAGTGTCTAAAGTGACTGCCTCTGTGCTAAAATGTAAAAGAAAACTGTCAACGCATGCCATTGTCAACTGTATTGCTAAAACACACCAGTTAACACTTTCAGTGTCAACTGAGCTGTTGTCTGTGCAAAGTTTTCTTCACCTTTTAGATAGTTAGTGTGTTAGACCAAAACTCATTACTGCTACTACTGGTAATGTTGTGCAGTGTGCAAAAGGCTTCTGACAGAATAACATAGTTTATAGTCTGGGGGGCTAGCACGGATATCGGGTGTGTTTATCTCTCCTTCAAATGGCCATAAAACATCAAAATTATTTGAAGATGACACCAAAACTGTTTGCCTTTATAAACACATCTCAAAAAGTGTTACACACATCTCAAAAGGTTTTACATTTCTGTTGTGTTAATTATAACACAAAGCCTAAAGTATTCCTTATCAAGATCCTTCAACTGTTACTGTTGAAAGAATGGTTGTTCATTGCATACAGTTAGTTATATCAGCATGGGAGAGGTGGCATGTGCCACCAGAAACACCAAAGTCCCTGAAGTGTTGGGAAGACTGACACTATCACTGGTGAAGCTGGTCACCTGGGGTAGTGAGTCGCTTGGGGTTGGGGGGGTCCGAGGTCAGACACACAATGGTGATGTGAAAGCCGTACGGCCAGCAGTGGTGGTGCAAAGGATCCTCTAACTTGTGGCAACAACGCGGAAGAGTCTCTAGTTGCAAGGAGCAAAGACTGGGGTAGCGTGCCACTTGTTGATTGGGGGGTCAGAGGTCAGAGACACAAAGGCGAAGAAGAAGCCCTATGGCTAGCAGCAGTGACCCAGAGGATCCTCTAACTGGTGGCAGCAACGGGGAAGAGTCTCTGGTTGGTGGCAGCCAAATGGAGAAATCTTTGTCTGGCAACAGTGGTGGGGAGGACCCTCAGACTGATAGCGATGATAATGAAGGACTAGAGCTTCAGGATTCACACAACTCAACGATATCTCTGAAGCCATCTGGGCTATCTTGTTAGGGCTGTTTTAACTTATACAGGGAAGTAATGTCTGCAGGTACTTTCAACTGACATTCCAGCTGGATTGATTAATTGAAAAATGTCAACTTAGACATGATCTTGGATACAAAGCAAAGACAAACAAGGCTGTTTTTCAGCCCATGGCATTTGTTATATATTGCCAAGATTTATACAACACCTTTGTCAGATTTGTTGTGATGAAGGATGCATCCAAAGGATGGGTAATGTCCTAAACCAGCACGGAACAATGCACAAAGAGGATTTGTGCATTGTGTTACGTATATGTCACGTGTTCATCATGTGTGATTTGCCGTCAAACAAAATCTCAAACTCAATAGTTCATTTCAATAGTTTCTTATTTCACAACCATCACAAAACGTACGTGAACAAATTGTCTCGCATCAAGTAACATACAGACCAACAAATGTGCCATTGTCCATTGTCCAGTATGAAATTATGTCCATCAAAAGAAACAGGCAGCTCATTATGGTAAACTGGCATCCGTAAATCCGACCGTCGTGGAATATTGCTCTTACGGTCTGTGTGATTTAACAAAACTCCCGACGGTCCGCCTGTGCTGAAGGAAAGACCGTTGGCAAACAAATGCCGCAGGCTCAGTGTGTTTCAAAAGCCTGTGGCCCACAATGCTGAACGTCTCCGTCTGAAACTCTCTTGAACAGGTGGCAAAAACGCCGACCGTCTCCATCTTCCATAAACACGTCTCCAAGGCATCATCTCCCATCTTCCATAAACACGTCCACAAGGCATCATCTCCCAACCTATGAACTCGGTTGACCTGCATGACGCCTTTTCACGCGTCAAACTAAAAGTTTTTCTTACAGTGTTTCAACTCACACCCGCGATTACATGACAACACAACAAATATAATCATGTGAAAATAAATATACAAAGTAGAAATAATAGATAAGTGTGCTTGTACATCACAATTGAGATAAAGAGCTCCTTTTTGCTTAGATTTTTAAAAAAGTTACAGAGAAATAGACAATGTGCAATGTTAAAATGCCGTTAATGTAACTGATGTTAGCATGCTACTACCAACAAGGTAAACAGCCATGGGGTCTCAGTGGGCTCTCCATCATTTCGAAGGATAGTTACAAAATTTGGGAGGTGCTGAGAGAGGATTTACAACGACGAAGAGATAACTGCGTGTCCAGTGGCGGCTGGTGATTTTTTTTTTTGGTGGGGCTATTTGAGCGGGGGGTCTGGGCGTTCTCCCCCAGAAATTTTTGAATTTCGTAGATGTGATTTCCTGCATTCTGGTGCATTTTCGGGTGGCCAGCCGGAGTTCCCAAATCATTCACAATGATACATTTGTTGTTCGCTATTTCATGTAGGCCAATAATAGTCCAGGCAAAATAGCGTTTTACGACAGACTAATTGTAATAGAATTTTTTTCAGCATAGATCATTTCTATGAGGTGTCCAGCTCAACATACTAAAAGTCCTAAGAAATCCAAGTTGAGGAAATATGTTTAATTCTCATCAATCTGAGATGTGTGCTAATAATGCATGGTAAAAATATGCCTCAAAATTTAAATTTTTTCCTTTACTCCTATCAAAATGAAACTTTACACAATGAAAGTACCCATGAAAAGTAACATTTTTTGTATTACAAGTTTCTTTTGAAATTAATTTGAATATGCACATGAGCTCCACACTTATTGAATATGTCCATAGGCAGAAACACCATTCATATGTATGACAAATACATCGGCCAAATCTTCATCCTATCATCCTACTGCCAATGGGAGATGGCAATGTTGCTTTTAGACTGGCCTCTAACCTGAAAACTGCCTGGCTTGGTAGTACCTGCCAGGGGTATGATGTTTGTGACTATGCAATCAGGACATATTCAATAAGTGTGACGCTCATGTGCATATTCAAATTCATTTCAAAAGAAACTTGTAATACAAAAAAAGTTACTTTTTATGTATACTTTTACTATGTAAAGTTCTACTGTGGTAGGAGTAAAGGAAAAAATTAAGCCCATTGGGTGTATTTTGGGCATATTCGATTAGTGTATAGCTCATTTGCATATTCAAATTCATTTTCAAAGAAACTTGTAATACAAAAAATGTAAATGTTCATGGGTACTTTCATTGTGTAAAGTTTTATTTTGATAGGAGTAAAGGAAAAAAAAAAAATTTTGAGGTGTATTTTTGCCATGCATTATTAGCACACATCTCAGATTGATGAGAATTAAACATATTTCCTCAACTTGGATTTCTTAGGACTTTTAGTATGTTGTTCTGGACACCTCATAGAAATGATCTATGCTGAAAAAAATTCTATTACAATTAATTCCATTTTTGGCTCCAAAATGGGCTATTTTGCCTGGACTATAAATTAAAAACGAGACGTGAGCTGTTGATGCAGAGAAGTGCTGCTCAGTTTTAAAACAGCCCCTTGCCTATACCAATAAAATAACTCAAACCAGTCAATACCAATGGTCTAAAGACAATATTAATATATCTGCCATGTAGAAATCAACTGTTTCACAGGTAATGATAATGAACAAGTTACATGTTTATTATGGTCCATGTCCAGATAGAAAGTGCCAACACATAACGATAAATTATACTAGGGAACAACAGTTTTTTGTTACTACAACTACTACAACAATTTAGTTTTTTTAAAGACATGTATACTGCAGCTGTATGAGTATGAGAAGAAAGATTATTTTAACTGGTATGAAACAGTAACAGCTCACAACTTAGAAACAACAAATTGCACTCTTGACCGCACATGTTTTTAAACGCGTTCTGACCAATGCTTCAGTTCTGTCATTCCTGTCTGTGTCCACGAACTGTCTATCACACGCACTTGTTTTAAACAGCAGGCAAAGAAAACAAAAGATGGCATTGACATACCCACAGCTAGCCATGCCTTTCTATCGAACCAATCTCGGGAAAAGCTTCTGGTGTATGTTTTCCCCTTTTCTCGCGTCTGTTGGGTTATTTTCACTTCTGGCTTGTCTGGTCCGAGTTGTTTAACAATTAGCTTTTCCGCAAAAGTTCTTCTTCCAAAGGGATGCAGATGTAAGGATTTGACTGAATTTGGGGCTAGCTGAGCTCCCACAACTACATCCGACGTCGCCATTCTTTAACACTTCTCTGCTAGAATGGAAAATACCTGTTATCAAGCAGTGGTGCATCTTGGTAGGGGCTCTAGCCTTCAGCGCCCGTAACCCATAAAATTCCTCGACGATGATTGGTGGATGTGTATTCTTTTTTGCCTAGCAACAGGGGAGCCATTGGCTTAAATACAGCACACACGGGCTGATCGACCAGGAGCCCCGGCAAGACATCCTATTGGCTACTACACCAAAAATGATAAACGTTCACGTTTTAAACGTGGAACTTGAAAGTGAATGTAATGTAAATATAATTTTGGAGAGTTCTAAACCCATTCTAAAGCAAAATCATCAATATCATTGTATTAACACAGGTTATTTTTTCAAAATGAGAGATTATTTAAAAAAGAAAAGAAAAGAAAAAACAGGCAGTCAGGTCAGCGGGGGGGCGGAGCCCCAGCGCACCCTATGGGCGAGCCGCCACTGTGCGTGTCTCTGTGTCTCCATAAACAGACGACCATGAATTCGCCTTCAGCGATATCTCTGAAGGCATCTGGGTTATCTTGTTGGGGATGTTCTTACTTATACAGGGAAGTAATGTCTGCAGGTACTTTCAACTGACATTCCAGATTGATTGCTTGAAAATATTGAAATTTAGACGTGAAATCAGACACAGAGCAAAGACAAAGAAGGCCCTTGTTCAGTCCATGACATTTGTTATCATGAGGTGCAAAGATTTATATAACACGTAACACGTTAGGGCTCAGATACACATACGCGTTTTTGTAAAAACGGGACGCGAGCAAATGCATTGATTCCTATGGTACGGCGCGTTTAAAGCGTGCGCCCCTTCTCCACCACGCGTTGCGTCTTTGAAGCGTTTTTTAGGTGCGCTTAAAAGTTGAACTATTCTCAACTTTCCAGCGCAAGGCAGGGAAGCGCACCGCTCATCAATGTCACACTCGGCCCAGGCAGCCAATCAGATCAAGCAACAGGCGGGCTTAACTACTTTAGCACTTATTTCCTGTTTTGATGCTGGAAGATGTGGTATGATTAAGCAATATAGCACGAGTGGGAGTGGGATTATCCCTTACCTAACCCACTCCCACGAGTATTGCTTTTACAAAACAATTCTACAGTCAACAAATTAACATTTAAACACGAAAAATAGTTCCATTTTCAACGTCAGAATTTTGAATGAACGGTTTTCATCAATGCGCTTTCATCGCGGAGTGATTATTATTAGCTGTGAAAAGTCTGTTTTGGCCGCCGCACTTTGCCAAGGCGTTACTGAAGCGTCTGCGCCTGAAAAAAGACGCGTATGTGTATTTGAACCCTTAGTCAGACGTGTTCATGTCCCCCATGCCACGGTGATGGGCATGACGCTTTGAACTTATCAACAAGTTATCTGAGTTCTTTTAAAAGTGTGTCTGTAATGAATATAATCTTTGAAGCTACGTTTTTTTTTGTTTTATAGGTTCCTGTCATTTATTCTAATTCAAACACAAATGTTTTATCTGTTCTTGATATCAAAACTGCTTTAAAATGAGCATATGCTGGATAATCAACAGAAAATACCTGTTGGCAAATATCAAACACCACATTAAATGTAAGAAATTTCATTAGCATGAAATGAGACACTTTTAGTCCAACAAATTGAAAAGCACAAGCCTCTATTGGTAAGTAATTATGAGGGAAATAATCAGAAACACATACGAGCACATATAATGGCTTATTTTATAGGCAAGTAGTTTTGGCACCATCCTCAAATTAATTCTGATAGCATTTGGTCATGTGAAGGACAGACCTGTGTCTTTTCAACTAGCCATCCAGGATATGCCCTATGTAGTTGTGTGTACCGGGGTGGAATACCCTGCAAAAATGGAAGAAAGGCTTTCACAGCATGACATTGCCAGCTATACTGCCAAAAGACACCAGTTAGTGTGTTGGCAAGCTTAAATTACGTTACTACTAAATGCTGCCTGTTCAGCCATTGGTTATCACTAAGTAGGCTGGTCCTTATTGGCTCTTTCAGACAGGAAGAATTTAGGGGAGAACAGGATTGGTTGTCACATCTTTTACTCTAGTGTGAATTGCTCGTCATCAAAACATCTTTCAAAAGTCATTCCTACATTAGATTGAAGCTTGGCTTGGTGTTGGCTTGAAATGTGTATCCCTCTCATTTTCCAACTTATTGTTAAGAGTTAATTAACTAACAAAGACACTCTGACACATTGTGACAACCAACCACATCACGGGGATGGCTGTCACACACTATGGGGTTGTTGGTCACGGTGTTATTTTAATGGGAATTTTTTTTAAAAGAAGGCAGAACTGAATTTGAAAGTTTAATTGCATTGACAAGTTGACAAATACATAACTTAACGCATCATAACACAAAATGAGCAAGGAAAAATAAACAAAAGGATCCTCTAACTTGTGGCAACAACGCGGAAGAGTCTCTGGTTACAAGGAGCAAAGACTGGGGTAGCGTGCCACTTGTTGATTGGGGGGTCAGAGGTGAAGGCGAAGAAGAAGCCCTATGGCTAGAAACAGTGACCCAGAGGATCCTCTAACTGGTGGCAGCAACGGGGAAGAGTCTCTGGTTGGTGGCAGCAATATGGGGAATTCCTTGTCTGGCAACAGTGGTGGGGAGGACCCTCAGACTGATAGCGATGATAATGAAGGACTAGAGCTTCAGCACGTTTCACACAACTCAGTGATATCTCTGAAGCCATCTGGCGATCTTGTTAGGGCCATTTTAACTCATACAGGGAAGTAATGTCTGCAGGTACTTTGAACTGACATTTCAGCTGGATTGATTGATTGAAACAATGTCAACTTAGACATGGACTTGGATACAAAGCAAAGACAAACAAGGCTGTTTTTCAGGCCATGGCATTTGTTATCATATGTTGCCAAGATTCATACAACACCTTAGTCAGATTTGTTGTGATGAATGATGCATCCAAAGGATGGGGTTATGTCCTAATCAAGCGCGGAACAACGCACAAAGAGGATTTGCGCATTGGGATAAATAGCTCCTTTTTGCTTAGATTTTTTAAAAGTTACCGAGAAATAGACAATTTGCAATGTTAAAATGCCGTTATTGTAACTGAAAAATACATCTGAGGGGATTTGTGAGGTGTCTGAGCCAGCTATCTAATGTTAGCATGCTACTACCCACAAGGTAAACAGCCATGGGGTCTCAGTGGGCTCTCCATCATTTCGAAGGATAGTTACAAAATTTGGGAGGTGCTGAGAGAGGATTTACAACGACGAAGAGGGAACTGCGTGTCTCTGTGTCTCCATAAACAGACGACCATGAATTCGCCTTCAGCGATATCTCTGAAGGCATCTGGGCTTTCTTGTTGGGGATATTCTTACTTATACAGGGAAGTAATGTCTGCAGGTACTTTCAACTGACATTCCAGATTGATTGCTTGAAACTATTGAAATTTAGACGTGAAATCAGACACAGAGCAAAGACGAAGAAGGCCCTTGTTCAGTCTATGACATTTGTTATCATGAGGCGCAAAGATTTATACAACACCTTAGTCAGACGTGTTTTAGTGTACACGTCCACCATGCCACGGTGATGGGCTTGCCGCTTTCAACTAGCCTAAGTTATCGGAGTAATTTTAAAGTGTGTTTGTACAATGAATATAATCTTTGAAGGTTCGTTTTTATGCTTTATAGGTTCCTGTCATTTATTATAATTCAAACACAAATGTTTTATCTGTTCTTGATACCAAAACTGCTTTAAACTGAGCATATGCTGGATAATCAACAGAAAATACCTGTTGGCAAATATCAAACACCACATTAAATGTAAGAAATTTGATTAGCATGAAATTAGTCCAAACCTTAACAAATTGAAAAGCACAAGCCTCTATTGGTAAGTAAGTATGGGGGAAATAATCAGAAACACATAAGAGCACATATAATGGCTTATTTTATAGGCAAGTAGTTTTGGCACCATCCTCAAATTAATTCTGATAGCATATGGTCATGTGAAGGGCAGATGAACACCTGTGTCTTTTCAACTAGCCATCCAGGATATGCCCTATGTATTTTTTGTGTTCTGGGGTGGAATACCCTGCAAAAATGGGAGAAAGGCTTTCATAGCATGACATTGCCAGCTATACTGCCAAAAGACACCAGTTAGTGTGTCGGCACGCTTAAATTACGTTACTACTAAATGCTGCATGTTCAGCCATTGGTTATCACTAAGTAGGCTGGTACTTATTGGCCCTTTCAGACAGGAAGAATTTAGGGGAGAACAGGATTGGTTGTCACATCTTTTACTCTAGTGTGAATTGCTCGTCATCAAAACATCTTTCAAAAGTCTTTCCTACATTAGATTGAAGCTTGTCTTGGTGTTGGCTTGAAATGTGTATTCCTCTCATTTTCCAATTTATTGTAAAAAAGAGTTAATTAACTAACAAAGACACTCTGACACATTGTGACAACCAACCACATCACGGGGATGGCTGTCACACACTATGGGGTTGTTGGTCACGGTGTTATTTTAATGGGAACATTTTTAAAAAGAAGGCAGAACTGAATTTGAAAGTTTAATTGCATTGACAAGTTGACAAATACATAACTTAACGCATCATAACACAAAATGAGCAAGGACAAATAAACAGGAAACTCATCTTTAGGGCAGCCTATATAACAACATGAAGAATAAAACAAAAAGTCACATGTGACAACCAACCTCAAAGAGAATGTGACAACCAACCCCAACTGGAATTTCTTGCTAGGATCAAGGCTAACAACCATCTTACAACTAGTTAACTAGCTGTCAACAATCTAAACTATAGCTTTCCCATCACACTTTTTATGAGTAACAATTGTTTTGCTATAAACCCATTGTGTAAAAGCCTAGCAGGAAAATACTGAGGAGCTAAATATTTTCAATTTGATATGAATAACACAAAAAGTCTTCTCATCTCAAGTTCAGCTGTCTCCAGAGAAGACTGTAAGTGAGCTCTGATCCCAATTCTGGAAATGTCCATACCAAAATGCTGGAGACATTGCCTTCTGGTGGTGAGATATAATGAGTGTGACAACCAACCCGTGTGACAACCAACCCAGTTCACCCCTACCCCTTTTTTCTGTGTCCGCAGTGCATGAATTGAGAATGATCATATTTCTCAGAATGTTGTTTTGCAGAAAAAATTGTGACCCCTGGGTACTCTGGCTCAACAGTAACCATGAGTGTCGGAAATGACATAAGTAGGTGTACAGTGATGGGTCGAACTAATGCTTTGCTCTGGAAACAATCAAGAAAAAAGATGGCAGACTCTGAGATGGAGTTTGTGTGTATAAACGTATATATATATATACAGTGGTGGCCAAAATTATTAGAACACTAGACATATTTAAGAGTTTTCAGTTGTTTTTGTTGAATTGGCCATTAAAATACCCTTAAAACTAATTCAATATCTACAAAGTCTATAAACCTATCTATAAACCATAGAATAGAGCCATCATAATGAGATTTAGGTCATTTTCCGTACAAAAACAAGCTAGGCCTATTTCACTGTCAATGTCACACAATCATGTTCCTGCACAGAAGAAGCCAAATTACTTGTGTAATCATTGTCAGGTGTTATTGTGGTTAAATTGATGGTGATGCAAGAGTCTTAGGACACAGCTCGGCGATTCTTTTGAATGTACAAGGCCTATCCTGCTCATTAAGTGATTGGTAACATCAGGGTTTTGTCACTGAGGCCACACCACCAAATGGTATAGATCCAAAGCCTCTAGAAGCAGTCTTGAAGCACATGTTGCTCTTTGAACATGGCTAACGTGAAGAAGGAGCTAACGAGTGAGCAACGGGTTCGAATAAAGACTTTTATTGATGCTGGCTGGAGTTACTGCCCCATAGCCAAGGACTTGAGATGCAGTCCAAGCACTGTAAAGTACACTTTAGACCACCATGGCACCAGAACCGAAAGGGGAGAGGTTTAAAAAAGGAACTCTCAGACACACAAGTGAAGCATCTCAAAATTCTCAGTCTTCAGGACCGAAGAAAGACTTTACAAGAACTGTGTGACGAGATCAACATCACAATGACTAATGGTGCAACAGTGTCTTCAAGAACTGTCAGCCGGAAACTGGGGGAAGATGGACTTTTTGGCAGAATAGCAGCAAAGAAACATTACTGAAAGAGAACAATTGAGTGTAACGCCTGAAATTTGCAAAAGAACACAAGAAATGGACAAAGAAAGATTGGTTTAAGTGTTGTGTACTGATGAGTCCAGGTTTGAATAGTTTGGCAAGAAGCAAAGCGTGTATGTTCCACGAAGTGAGGGGGAGAGATATAAAAATGAGTGTCTCTTGCCAACAGTTAAACAAGGAGGGGGTAGTATTATAGTGTGGGGTGTAATTTAAGCCTCAGGAACAGGTGACTTTGGCTAAATTGATGGCATCATGGATACAAAAGTATACCACAACATTCTGGTGAGGCAGGGAGTTCCTTCTTGGAGACGTCTTATTGGGCCTGGATTTATTTTTCAAGAGGACAATGACCCTAAACATTATTTTAACTATTGCCGGATCTACCGGCGACAAGGAATCTGCTGGAACATTGAAAATTATGGACCGGCCCTCTCAAAGTCCGGACTTCAAACCCATCAAGCAAGTTCGGGGCAAGTTGGAAAATAAACTCGACAGATCTATTGTAAATTCCAAGGAAAACCTTTGGCTTGAGTTGCAGAAGGCATGGGATAACATTAGTGCTGAAGTTCTCAAGAAATATATTGACTCTATGCCAGAGAGATGTGCTGCTGTAATTGCTGCAAAAGGTGGACGTACCACATATTAAAGTTAAAAGTGGATCAAAACAGTAGGACTCACTTCATCTGATATTTGTTGTGCTCAGAACAGCCTTCTGCATGTGTCATGAACATTATGAATTTAAATCATGTTTTGGAGGCAAAAAAAAAGGTAATTATTTTCAGATCTGTCAGGTGTTCTAATAATTTTGGCCACCACTGTATATATATATATTATAATGTGTTTGCTTAGATTCTACAGAGAAGTTACAGAGAAATAAACACTGTACAATCAGATAACCCCATTGATGTAACCAAAAAATAAGTCTGAGGTGAGTTGCAGGGTGTCTGCCAGCCAACTACCCAACATTACCACGGTAGCAAGCTAACTACCCACAAAACAACAGCCGTTGGCTGGCTTAATATAACTTAAAAAAAAGAAGAAAAAAATGCTGTTGGAGGTAGTTCTCAGGGGAGCTCCCCAGTGGTTAGTTCCTAGAACTGAGTGCCTTAAGTGACTAAGTCGACGATTGGTAAGTGTTTTTGAGATGGGATGGAAAGTTCATGGGCTTTCGAGATCCTGCATAATGGCCCAGTTGTTCAACAAAGTGCAGTAGTATAGACTAGAACAAGTACTCCCCTGAAGTGTGATGCAAATAAATACAGTAACATTTTGTTTTATACACATGAATAATGTGACTGAGATGGCATAAGTGACTTGCAGTTGAATAAAATGACTAGTGTATTAATATTGCAATGAAATTTCACCTTTAGTGCATGTCTGAGTTTAATGTTCTCATTACCAGCCTTCTCAACAAGTAATGACCAGCCTACATGGAGAACAGTTTGAGTGAGAGAGGCAGCCTCCTTGTGGTCGCGTGTCGTAGAGCTATAACCACACAGTTCAGGCCAAACCAGACAAATCCATATCTTGGGTTATTGATGAGTTCAACTAGGACATGGTATGAGTCGTGGCCTTAATGAGAAGTGGGTTCATGAGAACAGATAGTCTTCTTTCTCTGTGTCTTAAGCTCTGTTCCGTTATCCATACCCTCCGTACCTACCATCCTTAGTTTGGGTATGTAGGGTGTTCCGTTTTCGATCGCAGTGAAAAGAAGTATACCCAAAGGACCCGTATGTGTACTCATAACGGACAAAACTTTGAGTGTGGAACCAGGGTACACTTTCCATTCTCAACGGCCGCCATCTTGTCTACGTAGCGGAAGAGACGGAGCCAGGCAGAGCTTTTCGTTTTATTTCGAAATCAATGGCGGACATAATGGCTACGGTGGCTACGATAGCAGAGTCAGTACACCACAAGGCTACAGACCGTAAATGTCAATATCTGCAGTAATTAAACAACTGTACTGATATTAAATGTACTACTAACATGCCATTCTCAAATTAAAGCCAGTGACATGAGTATTTTGGTGGTTTTTAACTATGTATACCGACAGTTAGCATACCTAGCTAGCCTAGCTTGGTAGCATTACCATTGGTTCTGAATGGCAGTTATGCTAAGCAGCTGGCTATCCCCCCACCCGGGACTGTGGTTAATTTCCGGTAAGTGCACCACGGAGTATTAGATTTGGAACAACACTCACCTGCTGAGAATATGCGTACCTAGTAAGTGTGTACTGTGTACTGCGTATAAGTATACTCATGGAGGTATAGAAACGGAACATAGCACCGGTCTTCCCTCTTGTATCCATGCACTGTAGAATGACACACATTTCACAGTCTGTCCTTTGAACTTTACTGTATATTTTGTAGTCTTAGGTTTCGGTATTGAGACTGAGTCAGGGTGCAGGTGACAAAGTTGGTGAGTTGAAATAATGTTGCTACACTTGGTCCCTCTCTTTTCCAAGTATCTTGTGTTGGGGATACTAAACTTCCTGTTATACTAGCTTGCTGAGAGCGTTGCCTAGCAATGAGTGCAAATGACAGGAATGAGCCTGCTAGTTAGAAGAACTCCACGAATTGAAGAGTGCACAGTTTGAGACCTGTTTATGACCAGTGTATAAGTTCATAAGCCACTTTGACAACATACCTGTAAGCAAATGATATGTAATATTATGGTTTATTCGAAGCTTGGCCTTTGCTACCCACAGATCCAGCTGTATTATAGGTGTTGGTGGTACAGTGGTTAGCGTTACCACCCTCGAAACTGCTTGTGTAAGTTGCTTTGGACAAAAGTGTTTGCTTAACACCTAACATACTTACGTGGTATTTTTACGTGAAGCCATAAGTCTAAATACAAAATTACTAGAATATACAGTATAAGCTGCATATGTCAGTTCCAGAGTGGTCTCTTCGTCTCAACTTTTCTGTATGGACTGATAAGTCAGCTATACTAATCTATACTATTTCCACGTAGTGAAGTCTTGAGATCACTTGAGATCATCTTCTGCATGGCTTTATTACATGAATGACAGGAAACATCAAGACCATGACAGAAATGTCATTCCCATTCACAGCAACACAAGAGTCACAGGCCACAAATCTGACCCCGTGAAACTAGCTTAAATCCAACATCTTTGGCTAGAATTCCTGTAGCTTGTAGAGCACCAGGATCATGGGTTAACTACACAGGGAGCACCCACACTGATGAAAATGTATATGTCCTTTGGATAAATGCAGTGTAATACCAATGGTTGGCCCTCTGTCCGCACCTCTTGTCGGGGACCCGGAAGTCCTTGTAGAGCTGCTCGGCCCACTTGCGGAGGCCCACGGAGAGCAGGATCTGCAGGGTGTCCTGCAGGCTCATGCCCATCAGGTGCTCGCCCTTATCCTGCTCCAGCCGCCTCTGAAAACGCAGCAGCCGCATCTCATCCTCCGTCGCCTGATCAGGGGAGGGGGGAGGGAGAGAGAGAGAGAGAGAGAGAGAGAGAGAGGGATATGAGAGAGACAGAGGGAGAGAGAGAGATATGAGAGAGATATGACAGAGAGAGAGGGAGAGAGAGGGAGAGAGAGAGATATGAGAGAGAGCGAGAGAGAGGAAGAAAGAAAGCGAGAGAGAGAGAGGGGGGAGAGAGAGAGAGAAAGATGAGAGAGAGATGAAAGCTTATGCTGTAAATGAAAACTTGTGCTGTCTTCCGGCAAAATCCTCGGATGCCCACGCTTGGTTCAAGTTAGCTTGTTCAGAATAACAGACTTGTGGAAGACGGCTTAGCGGAAGAATGTGTTTATTCAATCACATGCCACGAGCATGCACAAGGCACGTCTGCATGTTGAGGAGTCGGTCTCCTTGCTTCTTCTTCTTCTCATTACAAAAAGGTTGTGACTCTTATAGTATGAAATTAACATGTAAACAATACCGAGAAATTAAAGGTGTGTCCATAAATGAAAGTAGGAAGTATGACCTAATTTGGTTTGACTCAATTAGGTCTCAATTAATTAAGTGTCTGTCTGGGGTCCTGGCAACCATTGATCTCCAGCTGTTCCTTCCTTCCTGACCCTGGACAATAGCTATTTGATGTCTCAGGGGCCAAATGGTTGGGGAACAGGCCTGCACCCGTCTGTGAGGCCTTAGATGCATATTGACAGAATGGACCTTGCTGTGATTGCATATGACTAAAATCTATGTAATCTAACAACCCCACCCTTTGATCATCAAATATTCTTACATCATGATCACAATAAAAATGATATACAAATAACAAAGAAAAATGTAAACAAACACATATATCTCCATAGTGTAGTGGCTAATCATTAGTGTAGTGGTTATTCGTGGTGTTTGTTTTCTAATATGGGTACCAAGTCCCTTATCTTACAGATGAAAGCGAAAAACCTTCTTCGGGAAAATTCTTTCATGATTCTACGATTTATGTAGCAATCCTTACCCCTCGGCAAGCTGCAAGTGGCGACTAGGTACCATCCTTGTTATTCATATGCGATTAAATCTGTGATGTAGTATCGATGGGATCCTTCTTAATGTGGGCTATGTGTGGCGGTCTTGTAGTCATCCTGACAATAATATACATAGAAAATCTGATCACTGCATAAACGCTCAAAATGGGAACAATAAACATAAAAACATAATCGTCCGAATGATTCCAGAGTAGTCTCCCCATGAACCTACCCACCCCAACCAGGTTGTGTTTTCAAACGCTTTACATTTGTGTAAATGTCCTGTATGTATGTGGAAATATTCTTATGTAAGTACAGCACTCCTGCTCCAGTCCGGGGGTAAATGTGAATAGGCATGTTTCTCACAAACGAACATACTCCCATTCATAGCCACCTTGACGTCCGTCTCTTGGTGGCTATCCTATGAGGAGGAGACGTCTGGGGTGAAGATCATCATAGTCAAGATGATAATTTCCATCCACTCGATGCACTTTGGCGACGTCACTCTCATGTTGCCAGCTGATGTCGTCAAATCAGCTGCTCTGGGTTATGAATTAACAGGTGAAAGCAAAAAATCCCCTTAATTTGTTTGAGTCAAATTATTTCACAGTCCTGCTTTTGCACAGCGACCCATGCGTTCCACATGCTGTGAGTGGCGACTATATGCATCTCTGGCCCATCAGTTTCTGATGTCAGGCTTTGAATGTTGTGTCGTCTCTGCTGTCCAACGGGTGAGGTCAATCTGGACAACGGTGATGGCTTGGTCAGTGCAGCGGTTCAATGGTTCCTGCGTTCCAGTTCCCCTCATGCTGCACCTTGGACTTGTTCTGAAATACAAACAGAGAAAACAGCGGCAGTATCACATATTCCAAGAATGTGGCATCTCATTCATATGACCAGAACAAACAAACTTAAAAAAACACAACATTGAACATTTAAACTGCCTTAATACTAGGGATCTGACCTTTATCATTAACCCCTATCTCATAGTCATGTCCATACAAGTCATCATCTAAATTCCCATCCAATCATCATATCATTGCTAAAAGTAATGTTATGATTAACACAAAAGTGCATGACTTGAGGTTAGCCGTAATCATGTTTTTTCCTTGCACTCCACCAGAGAGGGTTGTTCTGGGGCCATGCATTATGTGCTGTGGGTGGCATCAGTTCTCCCTGTACAGTGACTGCAGCAGAACAAAGTGTACCTACTTTGAGTGGTCTTTCACACTTCAAAGTATGTTCCCCATCAAGTGGCTCTGGATACCTCCTTACCACTCTGGCTCTCTGGACTGCTCTCGTCAATGTTGTACCATGCTGACTCTCGTCATTGCAAATATCCAGGTGGTTAAGGGCTCGTTTCTGATAATTATTGACCATGCTTTCATCATCTCTGTTGTTATAGTTAAAATGAGAAGCATGTCTGCCTCTGCCCTGAGATCTGCATTCTCTAGCCCAATGGCCATAATTCTTACACTTACGGCATACATCATGTGATTTTCTTCCCAACCTACATCTAGATGTCCTAGTTCTGATGCTTCTAGGGTCACCTTGATTACCAAATTTCTCATTTCTAAACATGCACTCTGGATCTGTGTGTGTGCCATGGATGCAGACCCTTCTGATCTTTTGTTCTGTGTCACGTTCCATTCGCCTTGCTACACTAATAAGCATCTCAAAGGTGAACGTTGTGTCTTCCCAGCCGGGTGTGGTCAACTTCACAATACTTCTGAGCTCAGGGACAGTATTATGCAAGAAATTTGCCTTCAAGGCACCGTTGTTATTGGTCATAACATTCTCCTCTGTCATCCCGCTCATGCCTGAATGTCTTAAAAATGCTTCAGCAAATCTTTGGGCAAAATCATCCACCGCTTCATTAGCCATCTGTCTACAACCAGATATTTTCCCCCAATCTGTAGTCGCATTGGTAGCCTCCTGAATCCACTCACGGACTGCCTTCCAGCCATTAACTAGGTTCTGTTGATCCTCTCCTAATCCAACATCAACATCTCGCTTCACCTTGTCAGCCTCAGTGTTGTTTAACACAGTGCATAAAAGTGAAACGCCGTCATATGGGTGCAACTGATAAATCTTTTGCAACCGGGTAATCTTGGACCAAATATCCATCCCTGCTTTACGCGGATGTTGCAGATCTTTCGACCATTCGTCAATATCTTGCGGCTTTGCAGATTTATAAGAGTGCAGTACATTTCCACCAGTATATCTGGATGTCAAAGGTCTCAATTTGGCCAAGCCATCATTAACACCTGAGTCATTCATGTCCTTTGACCCACAATTAACAAATGGCATTGTTCCAGATGCCTTTGGTCTCTCCCTCTCCTTGGGAGGGGGGTGCGCACTTTGTTCTGTGAGATGTGATATCTCTTGGTCGTTTCTAGCCTGTCTTGCTTTCAATGTCTTCACATCATTTGCAAGTGCTAGAATAGTGTTGTCAACAGTCAGGCGCCATTCTAATTCAGTCTTTTCATGTTTCACTTTAGCCAATTCACCTTCAAGTGACGATACCTTATCTCTCTCAATCTTCAGAATTCTGTCTGATTCAATTTGTTCTTGTGCCCTCTGACGGCGCATTATGTGATCCAAAATGACGAGAGAAAGTGAGATTTTGTCTTTTTCGCGCAAGAGTTTTTCAAAACTGCGCCTAATGTCATCAAGAGGCCATATCCCATTGTCGGGCAGAATATTATATTTGAGTCCGATTTTCCTCTCGGTCTCATTCATTTTAAAATGACCTTTCAAAAAACCTCTGATTGTCTCAATCATGGTAATCTCGTCAAAACCACGCACTGCCAAATCGCCCATCTCCATAATAGGGGCGCTGTTGGCCTGGCTAAAACTTCTCATGAACATCTTTGATTTTTAACAGCAAAACAAGCGCGTTTCGCTTCTAGCAATGTAATGCTCCCTCTTTAAAACTTCAAACGGATGTTACAAAAAATACATTTAACAAAGGTAGAACTATGCAACTGGACTTTTGACCAAATCTCTAATAAACCAAATAAACAGAAGTTCTTCACTTCAGCGAGCTCATAGGCTCTTGGACAACGGCCAGCTTGAACTACCAGTTTGAATTCCTTTGACGGCAATTCAAAAACACAACGCTATGAAAATTACTCTTGCAACTCACTAACTCACTTTTACCCATCCAATGGTTGCAATTAATACAGTTTACTCGGACAGCAAATCAAATGGCTCACTCTGAAAAATGTATACGTTGCTATGCCACTTCTGTGCGCAAAAGCCAACGATATAATTATCAAACTAAATCCTACACTGCAGTCACCGCTCAGTCAGTTAATACTGCGAATTCTAATAAGCGTCTTTCACCCTGTAAGAATTCAACACTGGGGATATTTCCATCACGGACCTCAGTCCCAAGTAATTTATCAATCGTTTGTTCACAGCCTACACCGTTAACTTATCGTTTTCCGAAAAGGTAATATTACAGAGATACCCTTAACAATACAACTCAGAATGCTTACGACTACGAAATCGTAACACTTACACACAAATGATCTGTCTCAGAAAAACAATAACACTTGTAGGCCCTAGTTTACAAATCCGTATTCATGCTAACTGCCTCTAATTCATTACACAGCAACTTTCTGTTCGTTTTTTTCAGCGATAAATAAAAGATGCACTCACCGTTTGAGTTGAGAAGCTTCTTTTCTTCCTTTATCGTGAAACTGGGTGGAAACACCAAGTGAAAGCTTATGCTGTAAATGAAAACTTGTGCTGTCTTCCGGCAAAATCCTCGGATGCCCACGCTTGGTTCAAGTTAGCTTGTTCAGAATAACAGACTTGTGGAAGACGGCTTAGCGGAAGAATGTGTTTATTCAATCACATGCCACGAGCATGCACAAGGCACGTCTGCATGTTGAGGAGTCGGTCTCCTTGCTTCTTCTTCTTCTCATTACAAAAAGGTTGTGACTCTTATAGTATGAAATTAACATGTAAACAATACCGAGAAATTAAAGGTGTGTCCATAAATGAAAGTAGGAAGTATGACCTAATTTGGTTTGACTCAATTAGGTCTCAATTAATTAAGTGTCTGTCTGGGGTCCTGGCAACCATTGATCTCCAGCTGTTCCTTCCTTCCTGACCCTGGACAATAGCTATTTGATGTCTCAGGGGCCAAATGGTTGGGGAACAGGCCTGCACCCGTCTGTGAGGCCTTAGATGCATATTGACAGAATGGACCTTGCTGTGATTGCATATGACTAAAATCTATGTAATCTAACAGAGATGAGAAGGGAAAAGGGAGCAAGGGATCAACTTTTGATGTAACCGATTACATAATCAAATTTGAGTACATAATATATATATATATATACTGTATATATTTTTTTTTAAATAAACTTAACTTAAAAATTGTACATCGGCTATACTGATTTATTTTGTTATCATTTTCATAATTTTTGAGACTCTGAACTCATATTATTCCAAAATAGTACAGGATTTTGCCGCATAGGATATTTTGGTTTCTCTGGGACTTTCACAAACAAGTTATTACGCCCTTACAAGTTTTTGAAAGGGTATTTTCCTTACGTTCCAACTTCTTGCGCAAGCTCTGACTGTAGAGAGAACTGTCATTGGTGGACCACCTTCCCAGTGTAGCCATTGCATTTACATCTGTGATTTAGCAGACGCTTTTATCCAAACAATGTACAAGGAATTTTGCATTTATAGATCAGGAGCAGTTTAGGGGTTCACATATACACTTGGTAAGGAGGAGTGGGGAATCGAACTAACAACCTTCCAACCTCTGGATTACTAAACTACTCCTCTACCTTAAGTCTGCTGTCTCCGTCTCTCATCACAAGAGCTTTGCAATGGTGTTCTAAACGACGTTGATGACGTCAGATACTAAAAAAAAAAAATTGAGTTATCAGGCAATGTTAACTCAAACAAATTCCAATACAATTAAAACGTATTCACTGGCTCAGAAAACTAACACATTTTAAGTTGGGTCAACTAAATACCAGGTTTTAAGTACTGAATACATAATGTTAATGAGTTTGTAGAACTGTCTGGGTTTACAGTGTAAGGACTACATAGTAATGTTTATTCTCAGAGGTCCCACGATTGACATACGTTGGCAGCAAACTCGTTCTTTGCTTTACTGTATTCATCCACAGCACTCTGTAGTAGAGACAATTGGGCCTCTGAGACACAGACAGACAGACAGACACACACACACACACACACACACATAGATTTGCAGAGTTGAGGCCTTTTCATACAAGGGGTGTTAAAAACAAGCAATTTTACAGCTCCTGGCACATGATAACAATCCATAGGAGAAATACGATTCAGGGTGTCTGACACCTAAGTGTAAGAAAGCAGTATACGACACGCACGCTCACACGAGGGCACACACAAGGGCACACACACACGCACACAGACCTTCTCTTTGTAGCTGGCCTTCACATAAAAGTTCCCCAATTCCTGATGGTCAACAACTCGCGCACACACACATGGTACACTTATTTCAAATTCAGTCTTTCAGAGTACTCTTTATGCAGGCTTTCACATCACATGTCTGTTCCTAATGATTTTAGGAACGCCATACTGAGGCAATATGAGACTGGTGCTGCTGTGACCTTAGTGGCTCATTCACTCTAAATAAGGTTATATGAAGCAAATGGCTACTTTACACATGGCCAGCTGGCACTGCAGAACACATTCCTACACTATACAGTATGTACAGCGACAAATAACTGAATTCAATTCAGTTGTATTCATATAGCACCAAAACTCAAAAAAGTCTCAGAGCCAGCCTGAACCCCCATAGAGGCCATGCATGGCAACAGGGGCAAAAGGCAACAGGGGCAAGGGAAAACTCTAAACAACCCAAATAAGTGTGCTTTAAATTCTGAAATGAAATGTTGAATCTGAGTAAAACGACACCTTTAAAACCTAGCAGCACCTGTGGAAGTAGCCTGCACTCACCAGGTATGTCGATGACCCAGAGGGGTGCTGTGTGGAGAGGAGAGGGAAGTTGAGACATCCAGACAGACGCTTCAACCTTTTTCGTCATGGCTCCAACTTTGGCAAAGATGAAGAATTAGGAGTCTCCGCTGTGGTTTGTTATGACCAACTCAAGATATTGTGTGACTTAAATACAATACTCGGAGGCTAACGCCTGTCATTGTACCTTAAATACAGTACTCAAACTTCAGTTCTCAGACTTAATTCTACTTAATTGTTCCTTGTGGCTTATGTGATTGGTTATATGTTAACTAGTATATAGTCATTGGATATGTTAAGAAGTAGTCAATCCCCATTGGGGGCTGTGTTGTTGGGAATATAAGTACAGCAGTAACTTCCAAACATAGCACACACTCCGCTTTCCTTTGCAAGCAACCTGTCTAAAACCATTCTGTTCTGCATTGCCATTCTAGATGTGGCATCCAATTGTTTCCCCCAGGGACCTCACAGCATCAGGGTTGTAATTGATACATCTCTGCTGGTTTCAAATATATAGAATTAATCCATTCTGTGTTTTTGTTGATGGACACCCAATTGCATTCAAATAGCCCCCCATATTCAAAAGTCTTTCATTTTCTGCTGGTCTTTGCTGTCCTCTTGTGTCTAGACAGAGGTACTTGACTATCATCATTAACTGCAGCTCTGTCATCATCCCAAATTACAATGGTAGTTTGCTGCTAGCTACTCATGTACATCTTCCCTTCCAGTTTTTAGGTTCAGTGTTTCTTAACCCCAACCCTTTTCCGCACGCCCACCAGTGGAGTGTCCTGTGGATGTTCTAGAAGCACATTAGTGGAAATATATTTTCCTATAGTGTAGTCTGCAATCATCCCCTGCTTGGTTACTGTATTCTGCCTTCTGTGTTTTCTGCATCACCCCTATTTTTTCCCCAGATCTGAGTTTGTACATGATATTCACTACTTCCAATCATAGTCATGTTATTTCATGTGATAAATACCTACAATATCGCTATTTGTTCCACGAGTATCTTCTTAAAGTATCATCTTAAAATAAACCTAAAACATGTATTTTTAGTTTATGGTAGGTCAAGATGCACAGAATTGTGTTCTTCCCAGGAAAAATCAGTGTTATGTTCCACAAGGGACCACTCGGATTTCTCCTCCAGGAGCCTCCAGGATTAAGGATGCGGATAGGTAGCGGATTTGTATAGGACCCTCTCTGAAAAAGTTTATTCTTATGATACAACTGCTCAACTGCAGGCATCATCATTTGATGGTAAAAACACTGTGATCCTGTTTATGTAATCAAATGTCATGTTCATTTCAGTAACATAAAAATATTAACTGGTTTTATCTACATTCCCATAGCTCCAGCCTTACCAGGTGTAAAGAGTTTAGCTCAAGGCCCAGAGAATGACCGGGTGGCACAGTGGAACTACCAACGACTGGTGGACCTTAAGCAGCCAGGCGTCATCCTCCCTGCTGTGTTTGATCCAGCTGTAATGGCTGAGTTGAAGTCTACCTCCAACAATCCGTTGGCCAGCCGCTCTCTGCTGGTGCACCATTAAAGCAGGAGATGCCGACAGACGACCACCATGAACCTCCAGCAGCAATGGGTAAGTTAACATAAAGTTTTGGAAGTACATTTTTGCATTATATTGTAATGTTACATCTTGATTAACTCAGGAACTATTATTGCCTGTCACTGAGGTCCTCGCCGAGTAGTGCCAGCACTGGACTCACAACCAAGACAGGTGGACGTTTTTTTTGTGTTGGACAACACACGCTGGACGCCACCATGAGAGATGCTTTTGACGTCATGCTGCACATGGTCCATTTGTCTGCCACGGATCCCAACAGCTTGATGCATCCCTCGATCAGGTTGCACATATCCCGCTATGTGTGGGACCTGGCAGAACTCTTTGTTCGTCTTTAAACACAAGCCAGGAAAAACTTCTGGAGACTGAGCAGCTGTGGCATTCTTTAACAGCGGGGAGTGAGACGGCTATGTTCCTGTGGTCACTCTGGGGCCGGCTATTGTCAATCCACCTGCACCTGCCCTGTCCACACCTCTGACACAAGACTCCATAGAGAAAATTGTGGAAGGTAGACAGCCCAAGTCTCGATATAAGACTGATGAAGGAGCTATTATTGCTTTATTGTGTTCCAGAAATCTCACATGCTCTGCCCCTGCTGATGAGGTCCTCATGGGAAGAGTGCACATTCACATTTGGTGTACTCATGGTTATAGTAGGCTACTCTCTTGTTTACAGTAATTTGGAGCACAGGGATATATGTCTGCTTGCCATTCTCATTGAAACGTAGGGGGCTGGCTGCTCGCTGTAGCAGCTTCATATCACTCTTCTTATTCTACTACTTGCTTGCTTAGCTTTAGAGAAAACTGTGTAAAACTCGACCAGAAGCTAGCAAGTGCCAACATCACTACAAGAGTCTTTTCAAGCGAGGAGGTAACCCAGATATTAAAGCAGGGGTGGGGTTACAGGATTTAGAAATCGTACTACCAGGTGATAGGTAGCGGATTTGTATAGGCACACACTGTTTTTGAATGTAGGATAGTTCATATTTGTTTTACTGTGTCACTTTTTCAGGTACTCATACATTGACAGCAGCTGTCTCTCTCTCCAGAAGTGGTGCTAGCCCAAGGAGTGTGTTTAGGGTTTGGCTATTGGACTCTATAGATCTTTTTTCTGCAGCCATATAGCCTACAACCACTGAATCTATTGTGCTAAACATCGCTATCCCCGTCCCATCACTCACACACTCACTGTCAGATTCTGACACACATGCACAACCTCACAGTGTTGCCAACCTAGCGACTTTCTTGCTAGACTTAGTGACATTTCAGACTCTCTTAGAGAGCCTTGTATGGTGGTCATATTTTTGTTACTCAGAAGGTGGTGTGGGTCTGTCTGGTGGACCCGCTCGATTTTTGGGTGTTTAATTTAACACAATCGAACAATTTTACGGTAAATTACTCAACAAATGTTTACTTCATCCCAATAAGAAGCAATATGACCAGAAAATATGGTTAATTTTTGCCCTTTAACTTTGTAATATTACATTTATGAATCTAAGTGCTCCCTGTTTTTTTTTTTTTTTTTACAAAATCAAGAAAATCAATTATAATCAAGATATCAGTGGACAAAATTCAACACATTTACAAATGAGACAAGGGTTTTCATAACTATTTGATTTATGTGAATTTCATTTGAAATCAGGTCAGTTTTATGGTTGATTGGGGCACCAGCACTGTCCTCCTGAATCCGGCTGCAGAGGCTGAAGTTCTTGGAACATGTTGTCTTCTCAGGATTTAAGGTTTCACCAGTGTCTTTCACCAGTTCCTCAATAAAAAGGCTTATCCTCTGGAGCTTCCCTTTCTTTCACTCCGGGTTCAGTGCCATCCAGGTGACAAAGGCAGTGTACGCCAAGATGTCAAATATGTAAAATAAAATCAGTAGTGGCCAGCGTAGGGTCCTCCTTTTGCAGCTGTAGGCAGACGCCAGCTTGTCTATGTTGTCCACCACTCCTTTTGTGGCGTGTTCTCTGGTTTTTGATGCTCCAGGCCAGAGATTCTCCCATCCCTATGCAGTGTACTCATTAGTACCAGATTCTTGCGTTTCTTTGGCACATAGGATACCGGGGACGTGTCAGCTGTGTACACAAACTTGGAAGAGTTGGCAGGCCTGTTCTTTGAAGGCAGATGTTGGGGTGGGAGCTCAGACCTGTTTTTCCTTATCGTTCCCACCATGTCAGCTCCTGTCCAAGCTTGTACAATGTAAAACAATTGTAGTATGTGATGTTGTGTCCACTAAGTCCCTGAGCCATGTCCAGGAAAACTCTCATTCCATGAGTTTTCTCAGGGCGTCCTCATCAGGTTACCCTATCTAGACTTGTAAGTTCCAAGCATATGAGGATGTCGCATCACAGGCAGCCCAGATCTTTATATCATATTTTGCAATTTTAGATGGTATATAATGTCTAAAGGGGCAGGAGCCCCTAAATGGTATCAGCGGAAGAAACACAAAACTCTTACTCACACTTACTCATAAACTCACTCAAACACACACACATACTTAGCCTACATACACACAAGGCCCACATAAACACAATCACACATCAGTGTGCGCGCACACACACAAACACACACTCACACACTTACACTTACAGCAGACCCAGAAAGGAGGAGAACAGACTTTAGGTTCACATGACCTACAATTTCCACACTTGTATTTGCCCTGGGTCCAGTGGACCCGAACACCCTGTATGTAATACAAATGTGTGTGGGGGGGGGGAGGTTACGGTGCGCGCTCAATGAAAATGTAGCCTGATATCTGTTCTTTGCAGAAAATGAGCCAAAGCCAATAAGTATGAGTTTGAAAAAAATATTAGAAGTATTATTTTTGTTTTGATAAAAAATGTAAACGTGTCCCACAGACCCGAACACCATACAAGGGTTAAAAGCTACAAGCGACACATCTTGCAAGTTATTAAAACCATCAGGAGAAAAGCAGGAAATGTATCAGTCGGCCTGAAACAAAAAAATTGTTTGCAATTGTATACAAATCCGCTACCTATCACCTGTGGTACGATTATTAAATCGTGTAACCCCACCTCACCTTTAATATCTGGATTACCTCCTGGCTTGAAAAGACGTTCACTTGCTTCTGGTCCGGTTTTCCACAGTTTCTCTAAAGCTAAGCGAGCAAGTAGTTAGTAAGAAGAAGAGTGATATGAAGCTGCTATAGCGAGCAGCCAGCCCCTTCTGTTGGCCAAAACAAGCCCAACGTGAGATGCCTTCCCGTCTGCTCTGCTAGCAGGTTTTTCTGAGGACTTTCTAGTCGGTTTTTAATTCACAGTTGAAAACGGGGACACCTCTAGCCGGGGACAGGCCACCTCAAACAAGGACTGTACACAGCAGTCAGACAGCTAGAGGAACGTGAGCTTGAATAAACGGTTTACCTTGACATGGGTGCATGCCCCAATGGATAACATTGTAGAGCCGTTTTGTGGTTACTGGTTATAGCGTTCTAACTCAATACTGGAATGCTTTCGATCATTTTTGCCCCTATTAAAACTTTGAATCCAAAATGGTGAGAAAATAGGGCCTGTGTGTGAAAAGGTGAAGTCCCTCCCCCTTCTCACTTTGTTCCCCTGCACCTGTGGATGGGTCCAATTGGGACTGATTGGGCCTAATTAGCCCCTGGTCTACCTTGTTAACACACCGGTCACACGTATGCGTAGGAATGCGTCGATGCGTCAGGGTTAACGGATCCCCATTCACTTTGAATGGGGTGACGTCATTCTTTTGCCAAACTGAACGGACCCACAATTCAGTTCGGCAAAGGATGACGACACCCCATTCAAAGTGAATGGGGAACCGTTAACCCTGACGCATCAACGCATTCCAAGTGTGACCGGTGTGTAAAAGGTGCACCTCATTATTGAGGGAGAGACAGACTGGACAGGCTGCAGAGAAGCTGAGACAAGGTACTAGACAAACCTGTGTGACACAGTTGTACCTTGTCTGTTTTAAAGCTTTAGTTTTGTTCAGTGTATGTTTCTTTGTTTTGGGGTTGTGATTACCCTGGTGTATGTCTTTTTGTTTTTGGGGTTCAAGTCCCTCTGTTTTTTGTATACATGATTTTGGGGTTCGAGTCCCGGTTGAAAATAAATATACAGCTGTATTTTTATAAGAAAGCCACTGTCTCCTGCGCTGTAAGTTCTCCGGCCTGCATGAAACCACGATCCAGCCTACATCCCACATGGAGAGATGGCCGGCTCGGGCCCTTCTCACACCGTGTTAAATAATGACAAAGTTTCCCATTGAGAGACCTCCCATGGCTGAGGTTGCAAGTTAATGTCCGGGGTGGGACTGTGCTTGTCTATACAACGCGGGTTTCCCCTACCTTTAATCAGAAATCACAACCACAGACAGAACTGAAAGAAACCCCATTTAAGGTGGTTAAAGACATTCAGTGCGGGCACATGATGGCAGCACTCCGGTCCCATCCAATTCTCTCCATGGGGTCTCCATGGGGGGTTAACTGCTCTATCTCAAAGCACATGGCAGTGACCAATCTAGCTCTTGGCCGCGTCAGTTCAAATCAAATGCGGAATGTTTACATCTGCTACCGTTGATTATACAGTAAATACGTTGTGAAATGAAACAAAAACACACCACAGTTAAAGTTGTATTAGTATTGATTGATTCACATCGATATGAATGGATTACATGACTAACAACTGGTGGAAAGTAATATGAAAATATTTGTTCACTGAATTAGCGTTCTGTCCCAAACAGTTGCGTTCCAGTTTCAAAGTTTCACTTTCGCTTTCAGTATTTCAACGTGAATGAGGGAGCACAAGAACTGAGCGTCTAGCAGCGTTTATCATATCATATACATTATATATGATGCATGTATATGTCTGTGGGCATGATCTCAAGCACGTGCAAAAGTTGTTGTTGTCCAATTTGAATCAGATACAAGAGACACATGCGCGCCCAGTCCAATTACCAGCGGAATCGAATCGTGTGTCCAGGGGTTTACATCGGAGTCCAGTCGGACTCAAGTCGGACACAATTAATCTAGTTCTGGGGAGACACATGTGTCCAATATCCAATTTAAATCGGACTGAAATCGGAAATTGGACACATGTGTCCACAGTCAGTGAAAGTGAAACTTAGAAACTGGAACGCAACTGTTTGGGACAGAACGCGCTAATTCAGTGAACAAATATTTTCATATTACTTTTCCACCCGTTGTTAGTCATGTAATCCATTCATATCGATGTGAATCAATCAATACTAATACAACTTTAACTGTGGTGTGTTTTTGTTTCATTTCACAACGTATTTACTGTATAATCAACGATTTTGTTTCATTTCACAACGTATTTACTGTATAATCAACGGTAGCAGATGTAAACATTCCGCATTTGATTTGAACTGATCTAGTTTTGTCACTTCCATGTGCTTTGAGATAGAGCAGTTAACCCCCCATGGAGACCCCATGGAGAGAATCGGATAGGATCGGAGTGCTGCCATCATGTGCCCGCACTGAGTGTGTGGAAATGGTTAACCTGCCTTAACATGTTGGCATGTGTCTTCCTTGGGTGCCAGCCAGCTATTGTGAAATTCTTAAATGTCCGATGATGAAACTCCTGAGTTGACTCACACTGAAGATGCCTATGTACAATCATCCGAACAACATTGCTGTTTACCATAACTTTGTGGTTGTGTGTACACACCTCCATTTTATTGTTGCTGTAAAATAAACACAGTCTCGCGCTGCTTTCAGCACTGACAAAACGAAGTAAAACGTTTATTGAAACCGAAACTGGTGCATGGACCATCCTCAGAAGGCCATTATTTGCTTTCTTCTCGAATATTTTTTGGAGCATGATGAAATCGTTGTAAATACAGTGTTTAATTATTTTTCAACTTTATCTTTAGTTTGTTAAGGACCTTAGTTGTGTACATTGTTGTGCACACTGCCCTCATAATATGATGGGACTTATACGCGTCGCTGCTGATTGGGTAACACGCTGATTGGGTAACACGTCTGACGTACAGTACCCACCAACGAGAGAAAACTTACCTCAATGTTGCTTAGACATGTCGTTCAACCCGGAAACCGTAGCAAAACGGTGCACGCCTTTTTCAGATTGAACGTGCGCCAAGTAAAGTAGCTTCACCCAATCACCACCCTCTGGTTTTTCATGACGTTAAACATTGTGCCTGACGTAATGGAAAAAGTACACACCTGATTGGGTGGAGGCCACTCTTTAGGCTCTTACTAAAGAAGGAAACAAACAACAGGCGACGGAAACCAGCAGCGCTCGCCTCAGCGTCAAGCAACTCGTAGCAGACTAAAGGGTACTTGCCTAGTCTTTTTTTTTTTGTTTTCTTCATCTTATCCGATTTCATTTAACGACCTTTCATTGTACAAAAAAGGTAAGTTAGCCATTTTTTTCTTTAAGTTTGTTACTTCATCCAGAAAGACAGAGGTCTGTTTTTTTTATGTGTGGTGGAGTTCATAATCGATGTTCGTTTAGGAAGCGAGCTATTGATTACTTGAGTTAACCTTAGGTATTCAACGTTCCTTTAACTCAGGTGAAATATTGTTTCCGCTGAAACAGTAAGCTATGTTATTCACCACTCTCTGGGCTGGCGATGTTTACGAACATTGAGACGTATGTTAACAGTGTTCAAAATCCAGTTAGGTGAAAATGAACTTGATGACGTGTATTTACGATTTCAGAACCGCTAGTTACACTTAATATAAAATAACAGAGAATAATGACTAGCAGACCTGTATCTTGCCACCCAGTTAGCGAGTGCTTCCATGTATCTATTGGGTTTCCTGATATGCTACCTAGCTATGCTATCTAACGCTTACCGTATAACGTTAACCATGTCGTAACATGGTAATATCATATAACAGTTATGATATTGGTTACCTGTAACGGATATTGTTTGACATATTCTTAAACTTCAGTGTGATTTATTTTTGAGTAACTTTTCCAGTGAGGTAACGTTAAACTAGCCAAGCTAGCTACCCATTGACGAGGCGAGCTAGCTATAGCTACGTGTCTTCATTTTAGTGCCCATTAATGAAAATATCTTGCCATGGTTTTGGAATTTTAGCTATTCATCATTATTTAAGATTCTAATATCTTATCTGCCTCATGCTTCTGCTCGTGTTAGTGCTAAATCAACGGCAGTGTATGGTTTGGAACAAAGAGGAGACAAAGAACTTGATGGCTATCGTTAGCGTAAGACCAAGTATTTGAACTAACGATATAACTTGGTAGAGGGATTTTTGTATATTACCGTAACATTGAAACAACTGAAGTTGTATTCTTGTATTTAGTCTGTGTTTTTAGTTGATCGGGGGTTCTACTGGCTAAATACTTGAGCTTTGTCCTGGCGAGTTTCGTGTAACCTTTTGTTAGCTTTGCGGCTATCGTTAGCTGGCAACGTTAGCTGATCTCGCTAGCATGACTCAGTGAATTTAAAGAGCGATGAGGCCTTTCTCCATTGCGTCTGCCACCCACCACGGGCTTTGACACATCCAGGGTCTCTGTAATCCACGTCTGTCGCTGTTGTAACTTTGCTTACATGTATCGTCTTCAGTTGCCCCGAAACGAATGTCCCAAGTCTATTTTAACACGGTGTAAACTAGCAACAACAAGCGCTTTATCTAGCTATTGCATTTAGAATGGCTTTTAGCCAAGAACATATCATCGTAAATCTATATTTTTGTCACCATTTACTTATCTCGGCCTACTTATTATGTGTTTTATATCGTTTTATTTACAACAAACCCCCTGGCGCACCGGGTTTTAAGTCCACACTACACTGTCTAAATACACATTCAATGAAAATAAGTAAGTTACAAATCTATATCTTGATTTCACAATAGAGGTTTAGATGCTAAGACCGCTAACGTTAGGGAGAGTGTTCGTATTACTGCTTAGCTCGCTGGCAGGGTAGATGATGTGACAAAACATGTTAGGAAAGACGGTTCAACATGTGTGGTTCCATCAAAATAAACAATAGCGGGGCTGCCTTGCAACGTGTGAGCTCGGAGAAGACGACGCGTCGAGAGCAGGCGGTTCGTACGCTGTGATGTAATAGCCCCATAGCTGGGCTTCCGCCGATATAAATAGCGTCTGCTGTGGTTGTGTGGTGTTGGCCTGGTTGCGTGTCTTTGAGATCAACATGTCACATTGCACCCTTGTGACTGAAAGTTAATACCAGCGTCCATGTGCAGTCAGAAGCCACGCACGTGATGGAGCTGGGGCACTGGGTTCTCGAGGCTACGGTGTGTAACTGAAAATGACATGTGTGAAGTATTATTCCAAGGGCTTGTGAGCCGCACTTCATGCTTAAAAAAGTGGTTGTTTACGGCACATTCGAATAGAGATGCACCAGGGACCTCTAAGGAGCAAACCATGGCATGCTTATTTTGTCCTTGTCATGTGTGTGTTTGGAGGGGGGTTGGTGGTGGTGGTGGTGGTGTGTTATCTGGCTCTATCTGAACAGAATGTCCTGAGCCTTTGAGCCAGCTGCTCCACACGCTTTGTCCCTGCCGCGTGTCTGAAGGCAGCAGTGCCAAGCCGGTGCTTAGGAGGGATACACTGGCAGGGTGCAAGTGCAATAACCATTATTGATTACCCAAATGAGATCACTTACACCACTCATCCTGTTCCTCTTGCCTCACATCAACAGTCTCTTCAAATATACTGTGCAATAGCCACCCAGGGGGCATTCCTCAAACTGACGATGAAGTGTACTTTTGAAAGGTTTATGCTGTTGCTGCTAGACCCGGTTGTTGTGAGGTTTCGGGCTTCCCATAGATCATACTGGACAAAACCCCAGCTCATTTGAGTCTACTGTCTAGCTGTAATTTCTCAATGCCTGATGAATTTGTGTGTCCTCTGTGTAGACATGGCTCAGCAAACCAACCCAAGCTCAGTGCCCATAATGTGTGCCACCGGCTGTGGTTTCTATGGCAACCCCCGCACCAGTGGCATGTGCTCGGTGTGCTACAAGGAGAACCTGAATCGACAGAACAGCGGAGGAGTCAGCCCACTCAGCACTATGGGTAAGGAGGGCCTATGTCTGACATCACTTCCTGATGTAATATTTTTTTCCAACTTTTTAATGAAGTTTTAAAAATGTTTTTATTATTCTAAATGTGTACATTATTCTAAATATGTTCTTGCAGTAACTGATTTAGCAAGCAAATCACATATATTCATACCATCAGTAGTGCTGGTTTGTACTGAAGAGGTCAAAGTTCATGATATTTTTGTGTGTGTGTAGGTGGCAGTGGTATGACCAGTAGCCCCTCACCCTCTGAGGTTTCGGCCATCCAGCGGCTGGAGGCCACTCTGAGTGGAGCAGTCAGTGGGGTGGAGTCAGCCAGGTAAGAATGGACACGTTGCTGTTAGTGACCATCAGTGTGTCTCAATAGGGCTGTAGCGTTTCATTATAGCTGCTGACCAATGCATATATGTGTGAGGGAAAAATAGAAGAAAAAACTATGCATGAATGTCAAAGATTTAGGGTTTTAATATTTTTAATGTAATACTTTATTTCCGTGGCGTAGTTGTGTGAGTAATGGCTTAGTGTCTGGCTCCACAGTGCATCAACAGTGGCGGCGGCGGCGGCAGCAGCAGCAGCAGCTCTACCGGTCACACAGCAGATGACTGAGATGAGCCTCTCCTGCCACGAGGAGGCACCAGATAACGCAGAGCCAGGTCTGTGTGTGAGTGATGCCTAATGAGCTTGAGCAGAAGCTAAACATGCGCGTCATTGCACTGAATGTGGTTTTGTGAAGTGGATAAAAACAGTATGTCATACTTTGACATGTTATTTTGGATGAAGTGAGGAGCATATGTCTTGTCTGTCTCCCTGCAGTGCTAACTCAGCCTGTGGCCTCACCCACTCCTGCCACAGGAGCTGAGGAGGCTGAAGCACCAGAGCCCCCCAAACCCAAGAAGAGCCGCTGCTTTACCTGCAGGAAGAAGGTTGGCCTCACAGGTAAGGGCCACATAACCACTACTAACATTTACATTCACATTAAGTCATTAAGCAGGCTTTTTTTTTGTTGTCCAAAGCGACGTACAAAGGAGGGAACAATCAAGCTATGAACAATAGACCTAGTGTAACAATAAATACTATTTTACGTAAGGAAGAAAAGAAACAACTGCACCCATGTGGTTGCCCATGTTGAGACACACACACACACACACTGTCTAAGATTTCAGTTCAGTTGCACTAAACATTAAGCTGCAAAAATGTTGCATTATGAGATGCACACAAAGAGTAGATGGCCCTGAGCTTAGCAGTTAGTAAGCATTCATATCTCCATGTCTGTGTGTTTGTGACCTCCATATGCCTCTCTGCAGGGTTTGACTGTCGCTGTGGCAACATCTTCTGTGGCCTGCACCGCTACTCGGACAAACACAACTGCCCCTACGACTACAAGGCCGAGGCGGCCGCCAAGATCCGCAAGGAGAACCCAGTTGTGGTGGCCGACAAGATCCAGAGAATATAAAGGACCGTATGGTTCTGCCTCGCCCCGTTCTGTCCCGTGCTGTGGGATAATTGACTAATGGACTCGCGCTCTCCAGCGATAGAAAGACTTAGTTTTTTCTCTTTTTTTTAAACGACAGTATGTGTCCTCAGCTGGTGCATGGAGCGATATTTCTCCCCATCCGTTATCTCATCCCCTTCTGCCCTGCCCCCGCCTCAGGCCTTCCTCATGTTTAAGCTTCACTTTTCTTTTTCAAAAAAGGCAAAAGATCAACAACAAAAAAAAAATGTAAAAACATGTTAGCAGACCAGAGATCTTTCAGCCCTGAGTTGTGCCTGTTAGTCTGTAGGAGCACCTGATAGGCTGGTTGGTGTCCCTGTGCTGATTGTGATGAGGTCCATAATGTGATTGTCTGTCCATTTTTGCGTAGGGGGTGGGGCTTGGGTGGAATTAGCCAGTAAGACCCACTGAAGACTGTTTACTCCCCGTCCTGGCTGTTTGTCAGGACAACCCATTGAGCAGGCCCAGCTGAATGGCCTGCAGAGAGAGAGGAAGAGTGTGTGTGTGTGTGTGTGTGTGAGCGAGCAAGAGAGAGGGAGAGAAAGAGTGTGTGTTAGCGAGAGAGTGTGAAGTGAGTCATAGAGAGAAGGGGTGCATGTAGCAGTGTGTGTGTTGATCTGAGAGTATCCTGATGGGTGTGAATGGGTTCTCGCCTGGCAGCAACCTGCAAGCCTGTTTGTTGTACAATGATGCCTCCCTTTTAATTGTTAATTTAATTAAGACTTTGAAAACCATCAAGATGTTGGCTGAAATCGGAGTACATCCAGTACTCTCCTGCATCTACCAGCAGCCTTCTGGACTATGAGGGGTGGTCAGTGTGGACTTGATGCCTCTGAACCGCTGTGTATGTGTGGATAGCGAGAGGGATGTTTCACACATTCATTTTAGCATCCCCGCCCCACATGTGGGAGGCGGAAAGCGGTGACCGGTCCATTCTTTGCCGCTAAACCTAGACTCTGCTATGAGTTGATGTGACCTGGGGTCTGATGGAGATCAAGTCCTCTGTTTTGTTTTTCATTGATTTGTCTTATGTGTTGTGAGGGGATGGGAGGGGTGATCTGCATGGCTTGTGCTAAAATGTTTGAATAAGATGAATGACATTGTTGAGGTTGATAACATTAGTCCTGTTATTGTTTTGATCAATATTTCACTTCTGTAATGAACATTTTACTTTGTTTCTCTTTTTTTTTTTTTTAGTTTGTGAAAATATTTTGTGGGGTGTGTTATGGGTTGCTTGTCAAATGTGTTAACAGGATTTGCAAGTTGAAGTGTCCTCACTTGAGAGTGGATTTTGTTTGTGACGAGTGAGGTGTGTGTGTGCGTGTGCGTGCGTGCCCATCAGTGCGATAGCTGTTTGCGTTTTGTTGCTCTCGACTCCTGAGTGAGATTACACGTGAAAAGGCAACTGTCTTTGTCAGTTTTTAGTTTTGCAAGTTTGTACAAACCATCTTTATATTTATGTATTGCGCATATAATCTTGTTACTTGACATTTACTGCTAAATTGTATCATGTAAATAAAATGATGTACAGAGATATACGAAATATGGCATCACCGACCATTTTCTGTAGTGCGTGTGTGGGGTCATCCAGTAAGTATGCTTCCCATACAGATTCCCAGGAGCGACACAAGTGGAACAGCCTTACTTAAAAAATTGTGGAATTTGTCTTTTTGATCCATGCTTTGAAAGTTATATATTTGTTCTTCACTGAGTTGTCAACCAGCTTAATTGAATACACAAATAGTTACTGGATTTTATAAAGGGGAAGAGAAATTATTTAGTTTGAAATGATCTTCGTAGAAGTGTTCTGTGCAGGATGGTTCAGGTCTTATTTGCATGGCATGATGCTAAAGCTGCTAGAGTTTTCAAGGAAGCGCTGAGTTTAAGGTATTGCCCTTGTGTTCCAGGTTTTGATAAATTGTTCACCATTTGCCTATGAAATGAGTCTGCTGATAACCTTTGGTTGCCATGGTTGCATCACTGGTGAGTGTAATATTGATTAGAAATCATACCTCTAGGACGCGCCTGAATGTAATCTGGGGTGTCACTGGTTCAGCGGTTTCAATATCTAACCCTTTTGTTCTGTTCTCCCAGTCAGGCATGCTAGTGTCAGATTACTTAAAATGGCTCAGGTAATATCTCCATGAGTGGCTTTTTATTTTCCTCAGAGGTAGGACCCATCACCCCTGTAGTGTTCTTCCATGTTCAAGCATTTCCACCCACAGTACAAATCAAAAGTGTTAGCATTATTCTGCAGGCAGGTTCCTGAGTGTCCACTTTCATTTTCAGCTTAGATTTCAATAGAATCCATTCATGCATTCAACAAGCGGATCTGTATAGAGCAGGGGTCTCAAATTACCCGGGGGCCTATGAGGGTCCAGTCTGGTCATTGGGGGGCCAGATTTTCCGGTAAACGTTGGGGTGGCCCATTTAAATCAATGGAACACTTTTTTGTTTGTTTTGTAAATCAATGGAACTTTGCGGGCCGGATCAAATCGCTTGGGGGGCCAGAATTGGCCCGCGGGCCTGAGTTTGAGACCCCTGGTATAGAGGATGTTCTCATACAGTCCATTTCCATATTTTAATTTTTAAATCTGGCCATTTCAAGGAAACATTACCTGTCTATACAGAGATTATCCAGGGAGTTGATGCAAAATCAAGCAAAGTAGATATGTTCAGTGTGTACATGTTTTTGCCTTTATCGTTGGACATATTAAGATTTCTGCCATGTGCATCAGTGTTACTGGCAACATCTATGCTGGCCAGCAGGGTATGGAAGATTACTTTTGAAATGTAATGGTTTAAAGATCACTAGTAACCTTGTTAAAAATGTAATAAGTAATGTAACTATTCCACTTCACAAAATGATGTAAATTATTACTTGATTAGCAACTCATTGAATTACATATTTTTTCTGTAATGGCTAACATTTTTGTTAATTTATTTTATAATTGAATCACTCCGTTGCATGTAAAAGTAACTTTTTTCTCTCCGTTTTTCATGTGATATGCTATCTGTGACGGCAGGTGAGGGGCTGTTCTTCCCTGCTTGATGTCATGAATTGCATGGAAATTGTGACTTGTGACCCTGTCGTACTTCCACTATGTGATCTATAGAATTTGATCTGAGGACGAACCACTTGATCACCTTAATGCTACTGAGCTCCCCCTAGAGTTGCAGAGTGTAGCTCACTTTTACACCACTACCGTAAAGCACTGCCATGCTTAGAGACCCCTAATGGACAGTATACATGTGTATTTGTTGACAAGCTGAATGATATGAAACAGGCAAAGACGACGGCAGAAGCCAAAGAAGCATGTAGACTGACAAGGTAGAGTTATTTGACGATTATACACAAATATGACTGCATAGTTTAATTTATTGTGACATCTGAGGTGAACACTAACAACCAAATAATGACTGATTTCAATGAATCACATTTTCAGGTGGAGTATGTGTAATCTAATAAAATGTTGTTGGCAACATGCCTTATATACATTGGACAGATTGACGAAGACTGATCAAACGTAAGATTGATTTATTTGGATGCTAGCTAGGACAGGTTGATGACTGGGCATCTGGAAAAAGTTTTTTTTTTAAATCCCTGAGACAGGGATGACGCCATCAAGGTTACAGCCTGTCGAATTATTTCATAAATAACATTGGCAGGTATGTTTTTAAAATCTCAACAACTTTCCGTACACAGCCGAACATCAAGGAAGTGCAACACAAGACATAGCAAGACAGCTTATAAGCTATAACTGACAGAAGGAAATCCATTTCAGCACCTGACTTGCATTCTTTTAAAACTTTTAGCTGTCGCCCCAGAGTAAAAGCCAGTCAGAGATTGACTGATCAAGCTTTTTGGTCTCTAGCTCGGTTCCTTTGTTGCCTCTGCCATGATGTCCATACAGAGAACACAGTGCTACCTATCTCTAATAGCTAGCGCTTGGGTCTAGTTGTTGTTGCATGAGGTGGAGCCAAAAAGCATTTTGCAAGAGGTCTCACGCCCTATACCCCAAAGTTACATAGTGCAATACAAAGCGCACCAGGTGTGCTGTGACACGGACGCCATTCTTTGTATTTAAAGTCAGTGTACCACCAGATTTATTTTGAAGCTGTTATTTTAAGATATAATTGTTGCAAAATGTAACTTTAATCCACTGTGATTTGCACTCTGGTAAACAAATTGGCAATGTCTCCTTTTCACCACTAGAGGGTGACCAGGACAAGATTAGAGACTTTCAAGTCATGGCATGCAGTGCTAGATGTCCACAGGATGCTATGATCAGTGTTGAGTCCTGTGTATGGGTTCATAATACACACATTGCATAGAATGTATCAGGTGTATTGCTTAACAAGGTTTGTATACGTCTAAAGATGAATCAAACAAATAGGCGACCAGAAAACACAAGACACTGAAAGGTCAACAACAGCTAAATATTCCGCTGTTGTTGACCTTTCAGTTTTTATTGTTTTTTCTGGTTGCCTATTTGTTTCATTCACCTGATTATATATATCTAAACCATCCACAAAGTAGGCAAATAGCATGCAGAAATCAAAATCCAGATCATCTCCTTTACTTTCTTTATTGCAATCACACAAAAATTGTCACATATGATTTCCAAGGCAAATTCATTTCCAATACAAAGAAGTATTCCAAAGGACAATTAGTGGTTCTGATTTGGGGTCCAACAGCAAGAAACCATAAATAAGTAAAAAAAAATCTCCCAAATCCCATTTATACAATTCCTTTTTTAAAGGTTAAAATATCTTAGCCCATATAAAAACTCTTGATAAGTGTACACATCACAGCACTAGTGTACACTATCCAAGCTCTCATACCATCTCAAGACATTCAACAATTTGGCTCAGTCATAAGCTACTGTTCAAACTATTAACTTGTCATGTCAAGGCACCTGTGCAAGAAATGCTGTTTGCCTGTGTCACAGACAACTCAAGTATAGGTTGTGCATCTCGCAAGCGCAGGACTCCCCCCCCCCCGCCCCCTCCCTGCAGATCAGTGGTGTGGTAGAACAATCTGGAACATACAATAACAAGTGTCGTTAGGCGTGTCGTAAATCCTCCCCTGAAGAACTGAACTGAATGATTGACAAAGTGAGGTGAAGTCAGGCTTCTACAGGGGTTGTCTTTTGTGATTTCGTGTGTTGTAGGGTGTCAATAAATACACGTGGGAAAATTAAACAAATCGTGCAAATGCAAAACGTATTTTTTTTAAAAATCTTACATTATATAAAACACATTGTTTAAAAATTAAAAGATAACTCAAAACAAATGTGTGCGCCTCATGCAGGTTGAAACATCTTTACCTTTGATTTCATGAGCTTAGTGTACAGCTGGCTCTCCTCAGGTATGTGTGCATCCAACACCTCCTTACTCTGGCTGTCACAACTGATCCCCTCCATGAGGCTGGTTGTGCCCGTCCAGTTTGTGTTATAGCCACTGTCCACCTGAACACACAGCAGGAGGAGGCATGCAGTCAACCACAAGCCCACAGGGCCTCAGTCAAACAGACCACAGTATTGGCACCATAACAGGCTTAAAAATACAACCTAGTAGTGTAGCTACAAGATTCACAGTTGATACAAATCCAACTAAACAAATCAGTTGAAACTTATTTTTAAAATGTTAAAAACAGAGGGGGAAAGAAACAACTCAGCAACAGATGGCAACTCAAAAACAGATTTTGATGACACTTGAGGAGATTAGCCTAGGGCCAACTGTGAAAGTCAACCACTGTCAATAACAGACGTAAACAGTCACGGATAACTGCCCACAGGCAGGTTTTGACTAGAAATTGTCTACATTTGTGGCACTAGCTTAAGCCTAATCTACAGGTACAGCTGTACCATTTGTATATGTTTTGAAGGTCACTAATGTATTATGCGAAGATGTGGTTTTAGCTGTCACACAGTGTAGCTATACTCCTGACAGGCAGTGGTCCATTATCTGTGGCTGTAGCGTTAGCAAGACAGGTTAGTAGAGTGCACACATACGGACCTGCATGCTCCCGTCCGTTGGGATGAGACTGCCCTCGGCCAGAAGTGATGTGAACATTTGCAGGCTCTCTCCATTGGACAAGCTGCCTGTCCACGAGCTGGTGAGACGTTTGGGCACAGAAGAACTGTTTCCTCCCTCCTCCTCCTCCTCTTTATCCTCAACCTCTTCCTCCTCCCGAAGCGCTTTGGTCCAGCCACAGTCCAGTTGATCCTTTCCAAACCTGTCAGTTGCATCTATCGTGTCCCCCTGCCTGGCTGACTCTCTCCTGTCCTCTTCCTGCTCCATCAGCTCAGAGGCTGACTGAGGGGAGACTATGTGCCCAGGAAGAGAAACCTCAGTTCGGGGTGAGCTGCAATCCAGCTCCATGGCGTGGTGTGTGGGATCTGCAGACTGCCGGATGGTGCTGAGGATGGGGGAGATGGGGGAAAGGTGGATGGGGGACCCCCAGACCCGGGCCCGGTGGCGGGGCATGAGGGGTGAGCAGCTACGAATTGGGGAGCAGCCCTCCACGTAGGGGCCGTCGCCACGGCAACGGACCTCCATGTCTGAGCTACTCAGTGGAATGCCTTCAGGCGTGAGGAATGTCAGACACTTCCGCTCACCTGAGGGATGGACAGGAACACATTTGGTTACACTTACAGGTAACACACACACACACACACACACACTTTTCAGTGATCCCTTAAATCTTTCCCCTCACTCAGTTGTCACTCTTCAGCGGGACAAAGTTTAGAAATTGTTCATTTCAAAGATCAGTGATTCAGTTTACTACTGCAGGTACCTGACAGTGGAGTCACAGCTTTTTGGAGACCGATGGGTGACAGAGTAGGGGATTTGAACGTGGGAGAGGAGCGGTCCGGGAACATGGGACTTGTGACACTGCCCAGGCTGTAGTTACGAAATCTACCTTGGATGGGACTCGATGAAAACTGGCCCTGCATGGAAAGAGAACAATGAATGAATTAATCATGATGCGATGGCGAAAAAAAGAGGTGTCTGGATCAAGATAAACGATAGAAGTGCTGTTTTACGAGATATATGGCAAAGGTCTCAACTGGACACCATGGACAATTTACTGGCCATTTAAGTAACCCGTCAAGAAGTGTAACTGTTTTCAAGGGTTTTAGACCCTATGACATTTCTAAAAGTGTTCTAATTAGACAGGGAACATTGGCCCAGCTGAATAGACTCACTTACCGTTGAAGAGGTCTGGATGGGCACGTCACACTGCAGGGGTGACATGAGGCTAGGGGACATGGACTCTTTACCACTGGGGGTTGCCACATACGGGCCCCTCTCTGGACTTGGGGGATTTGAAGAGTCGGATCCACTGCCGTGTCCGTCAAGGAAGAGTTTCCGACGGAGGGAGGAAGAGCTCAGCGTATCCTGAACCTGCTCAGATACCTCCTCAACTTTGAAGTGTCCTCCTGTGAGAAAGGCCCCACACACAAACACACACTTTGAGCTTGATCCTCAAATATCAAAACATCACATCACTGTCATTCATAATGAAAAAAAGAGCTCACCTAATACTTTCTCAAGATCAAAGTCCACAGGTAAAGAAAGGATTGTCTGACATGTTGCTGCAAGGAAAAAAAAAAAAAAGTTTAAAACAGCAGAGGCTTCACTTACATGTCTGGAATGCATTTTCAAACGAATATTTTCAAACCACTTTAGCTTTATGAACACACCATTTGTTTTTCTGGATGGTTCTGGCTCATCAGTGATGTGTGATAAAGAACCTAGAAAAAGATTTTCAGCGTCAAGTCCAAAATTAGCCAACGAAAACATCCAGAGAGAGACTGAATAAGTGTGTGTGGTCTGACTTACCCTTCCCATAATGCTTCTGTGTGCTTGCTGGGGCTGCCCATGGGGAGGGAACAATAGCGCCTTTGGTGAAAAACTGCAGCACAAAAAGAGAAATCAGTTTAGAGGAATGCAAAACTGCTTTCGGAGCTTTACTATTTCAGCCTTGATGCAATAACAGCACTAAGGGTGACTTTACCTGTTCAATTGCATACTGTCGTTTCTGTTCAATGTCAGAGTCCGTCCTGGACACAAAAGGAAAAAACAGCATTACAACACATATCTACTCTTCCTGTTTTGTTAACAAAACTTCTGAAACTTCATGTAAAATGGGCAGTTAATTTTGACAGAAAATTGACTGTCAACCTGTAGAAGAGTGTGAGTATTTTCTTTATGAATTTGAAAATGCAGTTGTATTTATGGATTTATGGGTTTCAGGTTGATTGTGCAGCTGCAGGGGACATGAAAAGGGAACTCACCTTGTTTGGCTCAAGAAGAAGGATTGTCTATTTATGTCCTCTGGGTCGATTTCTACTGGGAGCAAGTTTGACATTTCATCTATGGACCACTTGAACTTTGCTGGCGTCTTAAAAAAATAACAAAATTCTGTTAGATATGTGTGGTATATTATATCCACATGTACACCCCTTACATTTACTGCCACCATCAACAGCATTTAAACACCAATTTCATGTTGGAAATACTTTAAATGTACTTTAAATTACCAACTTTTGTTGACCTGCAGCCACTGGTGTGATATTCAAACAAATCCCCGCTGACTAAAAGAGATGTTTCTCCATATACTTACAGCAGATGAGGCACAAGAGCTCCGAAAGATGGAAGGGCTTGGTACGAATGGTTCGTGCAAGCGGTGGTAGTCATTTGGGCTCTCAAAGGGGTTGAGGATTGCTGGTCTGCCTGGTGTTTCTGGTGTGATCTGAGGCTCTCCTACCTCTGCCATCTTGGCTAGCCTAGGCTTACAACAACTAACGTTATTACGAGGAATCACGAAGCTCAGTCTGAATGGATTAACCAAGAACAGTGCAAGTTGTGCAACGCACTAAAAGTGACATTTTTGCTCAATAGTCGTTACATGTACACTTCGACAGCGCAATACTGAGAGAAATCTGGTTAAGTAGAATTAGTCACGTTTGTGTACATCTACTAATCTATAAAAAGGCTAGTTTGGCGTTGCTCTAGTTAAATGGCAAGCCTTGTTGGTGTCCTTCGAGTAGTTTACATACTTTAATGATATATGCAAACACGACATATACTACAGATTTATTTTACAGTTATCCTTGCAATAATTAATTTCGAATCTGTGCGATATTTACTCACCAAAGCTGATACTAACGAATCCTCAAGCAGACCTTTTCCGTGGCTGAATCAAACGTCCGTTTTAATTTTTCCTCTTCTTTCATATGAACCAATCAAAATCAAGAGAACATTTCAGGTGCCCAATCACGTCGAAGGTTTTTGTAAGCTTCAAAGCGGGCCAATCATACGCGAGTAAAAGTGACGCATTTCCTCTTGGACATTTGAAAGCTGTATTGTCATTCTTCATGCAATTTAGCTGTCTTAGCTAATGGGGCCTTCTAAGTTATTATCTTAACATAAAGAGTACGTTTCTACCAATACCATTCATCCGAATGAAAGAGACTCGTTCAAATATAGGAGTCAAAAGACTACTTGTGTTTGTGAAGCAGTTAGCCTGTGGTGCAATCGTTGGTTCACACAGTCAGTGCTGGTAGCTAATTAACGTTACCTAGCTAGCTAGCGCTAGTTTGCTTCTTGTTGATTCAGGGTAATTCCCTTTTAATACCTTGGCCATGTCAAGTGCTGCGAATGCAAACATCAATGCGGTTCGGGAAACTATGGACGGTGAGTTGAAACCTGACTATGTTGTATCCATGCTCAGAAAGCATCACGGTTAGCTGCAGGGCCCTGTGTTTGCTAAGTTAGCGACATGCTATTATTAAGGTTAGGTAACATTATTTCCTTTAACTTAGGGCATGACAGTGGTCATATTACTGTAGTAACGTTACACCACCAATTAGCTATTTGTGTTATTAATTGTAATTGCCCAGCGATGGTTTCGTGTGTATGAAAAAATCTTCGGAGATACCTTTTACTGAACCTGGTAGGAGGACTACTGTAACCGTGTTGTGGCTTGTGCTGAACAAGCAGTTATTGCTATGGAGTTGTTTATGGTATGCAGGCAAATGTTTTATATGGTCGCAGTTGCACAAGTGATAGCTGAGTTCTCACCGTATGGGTTTCTTTGTGAGTATTTATGAATGTCTGTAGTAACTGTGTTCTTTCCAGTAGATTTCCATTAAGCGTTCCGTTTTGAAATTAAACCAGTTAGCAAAGAGTTGAACCCTATAACTGAATATTTATGTTTTGTATAAACTTGCGTCCTCCGCTTTCAGTACTGCTGGAGATATCACGCCTATTGAACACAGGCCTGGATATGGAGTCCTTGTCCATATGTGTACGACTGTGTGAGCAGGGCATCAATCCAGAAGCGTTGTCATCTGTTATAAAGGAGCTTCGGAAAGCGTCAGAAAACTTAAAGGTGAGCTTAATTTGTGGCTTTAGTGTTAGTTCCACACACATTGCATTTGATAGGTGACAGTAAATATGTATGTTCATGTCATATATATCTGGGCAGCTTTTCAGATTCATGCAGTGAAAGTCTTATTTATTTATTTTTTCTCTGTCTTTTCAGACTACTGAAAACAGTACAAATTAAGAAACCCTGATCCCATCATGAAAGTCCTCTGCTCTTGATCTTTGTGTGATGAAGTTAAGGCCTGTGGTATTTTACCTCTATACCTTAATGTTCAATAAATGTATGCCTAAAGCATGTACATATGAAAAACGTTGTACATATTTGACCCTTTCTATATTAAATGTGCTTTGTTATGAAACCCATCTAATGTTTGTCTCCTTTTTTTTTCAAAGTGTGATGTTGTTTTTATTATTAACAGCTTGTTAAAATAATAGGATGTGTTTAAGTTTTTCATTGAACCTTTCATAGAGAAATTAATCCCAGATGAATATGCTCATAACCTCCTCAATCTCCATACAAACCTACACCCCTTCACATAATTGATACAAGACATGTTCCCTCTACATTTGTTACACCTAAAATATGTTGGTGATTTGTAATTGGTGTACAATGTGGTATAGCTGCAGTTATAGCACACATTTCAATTTGACATAAATGTTTGTAATGTATTTTGCCGATTAGCATCCCTGGTCTGTGTGAGTGATGCGGAGGAGCTTGTTTTTCTGTAATGTTCAGTGTTTCCCCTAGGTTTACAGCTTAGGGGGGGGGGGTGGGGTGGGGAGGGGGACAGCGGCAGGGGCGCGGCGCGATGCGCGCGGCGGCGGACACGGACACAAACACTTAAATGAATTATGATGTTCATGTGTTTCTTTGAATGAAAGCAGTCAATAAGTATAATTTTACACGTTATATGGTAAAGGTAACCTTAAATGACTTTTTTTTAAATGAATTTTTTATTTTTATTTTTTTTTTACTTGACCTTCCAGGGGGGGCGGGAGGGGCCGTTGGGGGGGCGGGCCGCCACCCTAATATCATTGTAGGGGAAACACTGATGTTTTTCTCCTTGGACAGATTGCTGGACTTCCAGCTGTGCTTTAAGGAGGAGAGAGGTTGTTGTGTCCTTGTTTCTCTGCAGTAATATGTAATACGCAGCTCCTGTGGTGAGCTTGGATCGTTGTGTTAATGAGTCTGTAATTAGAGGCCTTCTGGCCTGTCAGTCCCTCACTGCATTACACAAACCAACAGAGAGAAAGTCAGTCAGACCAGTTTGACACCAGGTGGTGAATTTGTCCACTTTACTTAGTGCAGTCTTCAAAGTGATATTAGAATGGAGGCTTTTTTTTTCACTTCATAGCTGCCTCATGTCGAGCCAAGTGAATGTTGAGTTTTGTCTGGGAAATGAAACACTGAACAGATAACTCTTATCTAACCGCTTTGCTTACCTGTGCATCCATTCTGTCATTAACAACACTTTCCTAATTCTCCTATATTGCTTGCTTTGTGTCCACACAATGCAAAAAGGAATGCTTTCTCTTTTGAATGATGGGACTGAGTGTGTCACGGTAAAAGGTTGGTACTGTCACTCTCCCCTTTCAGTCCATGCTCTGAGATGTACGAACCAGGCAAGGGTGTTTAGAGTGATTATGGACTCCTGGCACAGTGACAGGTGTCATCAGCTAAAGTGAATCAGGCATGTCTGCTCATGAACCTGCCTAATGATGCACAGCAGCGGGGGTAGTGTATCTCTCATGCTGAATTAGTGCAGGAAAAGGTTGCCCTGGTGACAGTGACATCACTCAGAAGGGCTCCTCATCAGTTTCTTTTCTGTTCTGTTGTTGTTTTTCTCTCCACCAGACAGCCACGGTGGCAAATGCTCTGAATTTAAATACAGGCATTTTTAAGAGAGGTCTTTAATCATCGGCTTTGGTTAACCACTCAAGAGAGGGCAACAGACGAGGCCAGGCTTTAATCTTTACTCCTACCAATGGCCTTGATTTAGTCAGTGTCTCTTCACTCCCTCAGATTTACAAACTGAATTACTATGATTTGACCTGGACAAAGAATGAACTTGAAATGTTTTTAAGTGACTTTGGTTAACTTCCAAAATCATCAGACCCAAATAACAATTAAGTATTCCTACCTTGATGTGTAATTATGAAATATGTTGCCTGTGATTGCTTTAATTAATTAGGCAACTAACTGACAAACAGTGGAGGAAAGTAGATATATGATGGTGTCAACCTTTAGAGGGTGTTTACTCCCTTGTGTTTTAGTTTATGATAATGAAATATTGTTATTAAATTGGAATTTTGTGTCTTCGAACATAATGACAGCATTTTTTGCATGGAATGCAATCAGATGGTTATAGGCTTTGTGTGTCATTGCTGTCTTGTGGATGACATTTAGACTTCATCAAAAGCACTGAATAAGGAGGACCCTCCAGTTATTTTGCTGTTAATGTCATATATAACTATGAATGTAGACCATGCTTAATAAGTACAGCTGTTCTAGCCTGTCTAGTTAATGTACACCATTAGAAGGCCAAACTACCATCTTATATGACCAACGTCAATCTGTTTCCCCAAAATGTAGCCTTAAAGGTTGGATTTTGTTCAGACCAGTGGCGTTTCTATTGGAAAGATGAAGTCAACTTTGCCTTTTTATGAAGGAGAGTGATAGTTTGGGGAGGTATATTTACCTAGATATTATGACAAAAAAGAAAACAATTCAGTTTTCTTTTAAATCCCTACATAGCCTTGTAAGGTGTTTTGTTCCTCAGGTTTGCTCTGGCAATACTGTTTCTTATGGTCATGTCAATAAAGCAAGTCTATCTGAACGTAATTGAAAGGAGAGAGAGAGAGAGCTCAGTGATATATCTTTGCTATTTCTTTTCTTGGAATAGCAAAGAAGGCTAGGTTGTTACACCCCCATCCACTGGACGGGGCAAGTCAAGTTACACTCCATTACACAGTCTGTTTGCTGTTTTGTTTTAAACATCTCGGTTTTCAGGTCGAAAATACTTGGAAATAACAACGCCTCTGGTTCAAATAGTAAATAGTGCAGGCAAAAAAAGGCATAGGGCCTCCTCAGTCTTAGACAGATTGACTGCCTCCTCCGTAAAGACAGCCTGCAGTCTATTCATGAGGAAGATCAACTATTTATGGCCTAATTTCATCCGGATAAAATCCTCCTGGATTGCACGTTGTTCTATCAGTCTACCTGTCTGACACCATGCCTTATCGGCGAGGTTGTTTAAACTCTTGACTACACCTTTGCGGACGAGTCTGGAGTCTCCAAAGGAAAAACAAATGCCCGGCTAATGCCAGTGGTCTTGTTGTGACAGCGCTATTTATGATGATTAATGATCCTCTGTTTTAGTTGATTACTCCACCGCTGAGTCCTGGTACTTGTTTCAATTAGAGCGCTGAAGGTCGAGCGACCAATCTCTCCACCCGCGTGCGCATAATCTATTCCCATTATGGCGGGCGAATGGGGCATCCGCTTCCCCTCACCTTGTGTTCATTCGAATCATCTGCGCTGTTAACAGTTAAACATCACTGTCAGTGAATTGCCGCCGCAGACGATGTGGGACATTTCCATTTTCCTCAGCCTCGAGGAAAAAATGACCCATTGCCTCCAAACACTTCATAGTGTAACCGTTTGTGAAGTTTGTGTCTTTAATGTGAACGGACAGGTTGATATTTATGCTTCATGAATTTGATTTGAACCCAATTTTCCTCCGCAGGCATGAGGGTATAGGACGCTGCAAGTGACACGAGCAGCAGCAATCTGCCATGGCACATCAACCTTATGTCGTCACATCACTTTTTAAAACAACAGTCACAATTGCACACATCAACCATCAATAAAGGCGTTTATTAAGTGATGTCTTTGAGTGATGACTTTGTTTTTCATTGTACATGATTCTCTTGGTTATACATTTCCCATCACAACAGAACGCTACTACAGGCAGTCCTGAAAGGCACATGCATCTCTTCCAGCAGAGGCCCCTGCTGGGGGGAGGAAGGTTAAACACTTCTCCTACACTATTCTGAGACAGCAGACAGGTGAAAGCCGGGTGCCTCTGAGAGAGCTGTAAGTCACATTGTGCTTTGATTGTTTTTGAAAAATATGTTGGGCTGCCTTCCCAGACTGTGATTAGGCCTGAAGCAGCACTTCATTTACACAGGGGGTAACACTTTTGACCTACATCAAGTGAGAAAAGGTCGGTTATTTACGCCAACCAGAAAACATTATTTCTTCATTGGTCCCTGAAAACTTCTTTGAGCCATTTTGAGCTGTCTGTACAACAGTGAGACATAATAATTAAATCTAAACCAGCATGCAGTGGGCAATCCTATTTACGCATATACTCTGACAAATCGTTTTTTTCTGGCATGCTCACTTGAATAGTGCACTGTGAAGAAAGAGGAAGAGTTCAGCAGACCCAAGTGATTGTTGTTGAAGTGACAGACTGTAACTCCACAAAGCCTAACACATCCTTGAGTTAAAATAGACAGAATTAAAGATGCAGTCTGCAATTGCGTTTCACGAAAGGTTGTTGATAATTGTGCTCAACAGCCAATCGAAATACAATCCTCCCTTCCATGTACCAGAAGTACCGTGTTGATTGGCTGGGAATGTTGTTTCCTATTTACAGAGCCAGTACTGTGTGTGAACACTAATACTGAACTGACAGCTAGAGGACTGTGAGGTATATACAGTCGTGGCCAAAAGTTTTGAGAATGACACAAATATGCATTTTCACAAAGTTTGCTGCTTCAGTGTCTTTAGATATTTTTGTCAGATGTTACTATGGAAGGCTGAAGTATAATTAAATATATTTAATAAGTGTCACTGGCTTTTATTGGCAATTACATGAAGTTAATGCAAAAAGTCAATATGTGCAGTTTTGACCCTTTTTTTTCAAGACCTCTACAATCCGCACTGGCATGCTGTCAATTAACTTCTGGGCCGCATCCTGACTGATGGCGGCCCATTCTTGCATAATCAATGCTTGGAGTTGGTCAGAAATAGTTTTTTTTTGTTTGTCCACCCGCCTCTTGAGGATTGACCACAAGTTCTCAATGGGATAAAGGTCTGGGGAGTTTCCTGGCCAATGGACCCAAAATATCAATGTTTTGTTCCCCGAGCCACTTAGTTATCACTTTTGCCTTATGGCAAGGTGCTCCATCATGCTGGGAAAGGCATTGTTCATCACCAAACTGTTCCTGGATGGTTGGGAGAAGTGGCTCTCGGAGGTGTAGCTGAAGGTCCCGCAGCTGAATCATGTTTAGGAGACGGTCCTGGTGCTTGCTGGACCAAAACATCCTCCGAGAGCCACTTCTCCCAACCATCCAGGAACAGTTTGGTGATGAACAATGCATTTCCCAGCATGATGGAGCACCTTGCCATAAGGCAAAAGTGATAACTAAGTGGCTCGGGGAACAAAACATTGATATTTTGGGTCCATTGGCCAGGAAACTCCCCAGACCTTAATCCCATTGAGAACTTGTGGTCAATCCTCAAGAGGCGGGTGGACAAACAAAAAAAACTATTTCTGACAAACTCCAAGCATTGATTATGCAAGAATGGGCCGCCATCAGTCAGGATGTGGCCCAGAAGTTAATTGACAGCATGCCAGGGCGGATTGCAGAGGTCTTGAAAAAGAAGGGTCAAAACTGCACATATTGACTTTTTCCATTAACTTCATGTAATTGCCAATAAAAGCCAGTGACACTTATTAAATATTTTTAATTATACTTCAGCCTTCCATAGTAACATCTGACAAAAATATCTAAAGACACTGAAGCAGCAAACTTTGTGAAAATGCATATTTGTGTCATTCTCAAAACTTTTGGCCACGACTGTACACATAATGTACATGTGTGTGTACAGATATTGTGTGTTGATAAATGCAGCAAAAATTCAAGACTCTAGAAATAAAGTGATAACAGACAAAACAAAGGATTTTAGGGTCAGGAATTTAATTTCCCTAAAAACAACAGCATTTCCAAAACTCTTACTTAGTCTTATTTTGATAAAACACCATTTTCAAGGCCACACAAGAACAGTGTGGCCACTGTTTTCATGTATCAATGCAATGGATTGATTTGGCAAATTTATGAATGCTTGAGACTAGGTATGTGTGACATATATTTGCTGTTCTTTCCTGAAATTCAACATTTACCGTCCTTCCTCAATAAGAACAGCAATAGATTTTGATTGCATTGCAGCTTTCTGAGCCTCAAAGCAACCAGCAGATTTGCATATGCATGACCAGACAAACCACTCAGTTTAGTGATCTCATCATGTTTCTCAGCACATCTCTCCACATTAGACCAGTTAGTGTAAAGACAAAAGAAAAACTCAACACTTTTCCACCAATGGACACCTGTAGCACTTTTTTTTTAAAAGTATCAGTGTCCGTGGAGATGGTGACGTTTATCAGGAACCTGAGAACTGTCCTCCCAGTCAGGAACATTTTCTTAAACGTCATCATCCCCCTGAACACAAATGATGGGGGGAAAAAAGTGACAGAAGTTGAGTTCTGAGCTCTTTGGGGAATCTCTTGCCATGCATAATTAAACAAATTTGATTGGAATTAAACTCACTTCTTTAGTCGACTTTTAATGAATGCAGATCAGACATCGACATCGCTTTGATTAATTTCAGCCAATTAAGGAACAAAAAGCTTACTGGAAAGCGGATAGAGATTATTTGAAAAAGTGTTCAAGTATGTGAATTCTCACTTTTTTTCTACAACCCTATCTCAACCTTCCAACTGCTACTCCAACGATATTTCCAACCCCTCTTGACTTTGATTAGTAGTGTGACAACCACAGGAGAAGCTCTGTGCATCCCAATGTCAAAGCAGGACCTCCACTGCATTTTAACTAGCAATTTCTCACATCTTGGTAATAACCACTCTTGAAATTGTCACAATAAGGTAAGCATGTCCATCTATTCTGGAAAGTTCAGTCTTTACACATCATACCTCAGTGCTTCAACATGCTTACTGCTTTTTCTAGAATATTATCTGGTTATGTTCTGTCTAGCCTTGTGTCTCCATATGTTTGATGAAAAATAGGTTCGAAGATTGAGTGCAGTGTATAGATACCCTGTAGAGTAATGAGTAAGAATGAAAGCAATGTATGATGTCGAAGGCTTTTTGAAAATTTGTCATGGAAGTCATCCTGAGACATTTTCGAGGATTCATTCATTATCCCTGGGAAGCTCTTTCTCTGTCTCTCTTACACAGACACAAACAAACATTTACATGTTATATTTAATGAATGGAGCTACTGTCCCAATTTAATTCCACACACTTTCAAAGCAGCCCGAAGCATCAGCTAACATCCATCTTAAGGAGATGTTTCCACATGACATTTCAGCTAGCATGAGTTATTGCACCATGCAATAGATGCTAAATCAAGTTTGTTCTACACTAAAGGTCCTTTGTGGAACACCATGACAAATTCATCAAGCAGAGAACATAATCTCAACAGAAGGTGTGTATAGTAAGGAGCACAGTCAAATGTACTGTATGTATTTGGAGTATTTTACCATTATTACATAATTTTTTTCTGTGATGACATCTATGTATTATATCAGTGAATAAGACGTTACGGGCGTTTGTCTGTTTATTTTAGGAGCATGGTAGGAACAATGTATTATTTACAGTATTTATATATATAGATCGCCATTGATAATCAAGGGTTCATCAGAACATAGAGGAAAATTGCCACCTCTGGATGCACAAATCTCCTACCTTTATTTTCACATCCACAGCAAGTCAAATTGTGATGAGCTAACCGTGTCTGCACAATGCAATGCATGACAATGATGTAAGCACAGTTGTCAGCGTTACCTGTCTTTCTCTCTCTCTCTCTCTTTCTTTCCTTCTCTGTTTCTGTGTGTGTGTGTGTGTGTGTGTGTGTGTGTGTGTGTGTGTGTGTGTGTGTGTGTATGTGAATCTCTATGTCACCTCATTGATTGGGAATGTTTCCAGCATCGGATGTGCATCATAACAAATGTCCCCTTCTCATTCCAATGGGATGGTGTCACTGCTGCATGATCAATAGCTGCAAGGTCAAGAGGTAGTCTTGCATATAGGTGTTTTGAGGCTGGTGAATTACTTACGACCCAGCATTAAGCAGTACTAGGAATGCACGAATACAGCAAATTACATGGTAACCTTGCTGTGTGAGGCAATCAAAACATTTAGAAGCCCAATGGATTAAACATTCACAATTAGGTGAGAGCACAGGTGTTCTGCGTTGTTAATACTCAAAGGGTACTCAGTGTCTGATCTAATCTAACAAACACTCAGCTCAAGTATTAACCTTCAGATAAACAGCATTTTAAATGCACCTGCAAAAATGTTAGCTCTTAATATTCCTAGTATTCTCTAATGTGTTGCTGGCCTTGCCTCTACTGGATTTTTCCCCATTGTGTTCCATGCTTTTCATTCCACGTCATCACACACCAAGAACGGCTGACACCGCTGACAGGCCAGAAATGTGTAAAATGTCACAAAGATACTAAATCCAGCCGACAACCACCTAAGAGCAGACTGGAACGGCACAGACGAACAGCTTCTCGCTAATTATTATGGATAGCAGTCGCGGTTGCGTGTAGAGAATCTTGACAATATTAATTTAGATGAATGCCTTGTCTCTCTGGAGAGGCCTGTTAATGAGGGTTAGGAATGCACAGGCATGGTGTTTGTCATCTCCATCAGTGGCCATCACACTTGACTCCTCAGCCTCAAGCCCATGAGCACTTTATGTTCACGTGTACGCGCGTAAAAACACAATCAAAATCATCCATTTCCGAAGTGCGCATTCACTGTAGTAGTGGTTGTTTACTTTGAGGTTTCAGATTCATTTCGTTGCTCAGGATCCCATATGCATGATGACATATAGAAACGAGGCCGCATATGTCTGTTTTGGCCATGTAGGAAATATAAATTGACATGGGGTGGATTTGGTACTATACGTTCAATACATGTAGCAGTAGCATGTTTAATAGGACTGTCCTTATCACGCACTTCACATCTTGCACAAGAGAGGGCAGTGTATCTGTGTTGTGTGCCTATAGGCTATGTATCTCGACCTACTGATTAAGACCAGGGTTCAGCGGCGAAAACAATATAAAGCAATTTCACACGAGGATGAGACTTTAGCCTCTGAGGGAATCACGTAGCTTATTAGAAGTTTGCTATAGCAGTGCCATCTAATCGTAAAGGATGTCCTCACACTGCGAAAGTTATCTGTCCTTTAAAAAAAGTTCATTATATTTTGTGATACTCTTAATGTCAACGAGGGGCCCGTGTTTAATTGCCTTAATAATTTCTTATTCAAATGTTCCCCATGCTTTCTAAAGCATATCAATTTTGTTAATACCATGTAATTAAAATATGTCAGTGCACTACAAGAGGCGGGCTGTATTAATGACCATGAAAATTGTTTTAATTAAATAGCCAATTATAGCAAAGCCCTAACCATGAACACTGACATTTAAATGAGCTTTATTTAAATTGCCTTCAATATTGTTTCATCACACTCTGCGGAAGTGAATTAATCACTGGCCTACATAGAAGGTGTACAGTGACAATAACTACTGAAGACTTCTTATTTACCATCTTGACTTACATTCAAATTGCACCTGTCCATCTATCAAAGTCACTGATTATCTTCACTGCTAATTACTGCTGTTGGTTTGTTTAGGCCTACTACCATTATTGTAAAAAGAGCAAACAACATTGGTAAACAAAAGTACTATTTATAGGATCAATGCAAACACCAACAACACTGCATTGAAAATTAGATTAAAACTGACTGTACCACTACCCAATGCAACTTATTCATTTAATGTCAAAAGAAAACCATAACCAACAGTAAGAACAGCAGCAACAGCAACATGCAAACAAAATGAATGCAAATAACAGCTAAGTCTATTTTAAGTCTATTCGTATTATTATTATTAATAATAATAAAGTTTATTTTTTGATTTCCATATAAGTCTCCTTTCAGATCAGCAACTGAAGTTGACAGTGCTCTAGATGGCTTCTGATGTTACTGTTGTCGTACCAGTGCGCTCCTTACCCTCGATTTTATTCTGTGAACACACGTGCGCGCTGTATCTCTTCTGAAGTCTTCATCTCCGTGGCTCCACCTCCACGCGCTGTCTCAGCAGCAATCCAAGAACGCAAAGGGCTCTATCCTTTCCAGGTCTGGAACACATCATCAGCCTGGGATCGATGTCCTCACACAAGTACGCGAGCGCATGTCCTGCTACCATCCGAGATACTTTCAATTTGAAGCACCTATAACTGCAGCTTTCCCTCACATTTAACAAGGACATATTCGTATAGTTACATTATATATAGGTACTCTGTAAGTTTTTTTTAAACTTTTAACTTTTTGCTCGTGAGGATATTGACTGGACCATGGCCACACCGACGGCGCTGATGCCTTCGCCTTCCCTGACGCATCCACCGCAAATGTCTAATTCAACCGGCAGTAACTCTTCAACAACGGCGTCGTCTTCTTCTTCTCCTCCTCCTGCTCCTCCAGCAGTTGTGGCTGCAGGACAGAGCCTGTTTCGTTCGGAGCTAATACCCACCGGTAGCCCAGGAATCACGATTGGCAGCCCTCCGAGTAAACCGGTGTATTCGACACCGTCTCCTGTAGAGAACACACCGCAGAACAACGAGTGCCGTATGGTGGAGGTGATGGGCGCACGGCTCGCTTCCTTCACGGTCAGCGGGAGGGAGCTCATCTGTCTGCCACAAGCATTTGACCTCTTCCTGAAACACTTGGTCGGGGGACTGCACACAGTCTACACCAAACTCAAGAGGCTGGACATAACACCGGTGGTCTGCAATGTAGAGCAGGTCCGAATCCTTCGTGGTCTCGGAGCCATCCAGCCTGGAGTCAACCGGTGCAAACTTATCTCGAGAAAGGATTTGGAGGTTCTCTACAATGACTGCACTAACGCGAGGTGAGTGTCCATGAGAAACTGGTTATTTGATTTTGAACACATTTGTTTACGTTTGCCTTTATGTGAGCCATAAATACGTGAAAATCACATAGCCTACTTAATTTAGTGTCTAAGTAGATTGTACACGATTTGTACAGAAAATACCAGTTCTTAAAAACTTTAGGTGCAGAGTTTTTTTTGCTTTAAATTACGTTTTAATGACTAAAGTTGCGTAGCGCATCTTTAAACATAGTTTGAGACAGGTTTGAAAGTCTCACACACACACAGCTGTAAGATCAGATTTTAATGTAAAAGCAACGAAACTTATGTGGGCGTATACAGTTCTTTGGTTGCATTTGTCTTACAACGGTACATGACCTGCTGAAATGATGGGCCTCACCTGTTCATGAAAGCAGATATGTCTACACTTCCTCCAGTTACAGCCTACAAAGACAAACAATATCGTTGATCATATTTCATTTAGCACTCATGGTTTTGAGGGTCAGCCGAGACTCTTTTGATGTGTGGTAAGATGAAACTATTACTATGTAGTTTTCACCGGTGCTCGGGTGTGTTTATGGCCCGTCTTCCTATGGCTGATGTAAGTAAATGTGAACTTGTAGAGGTCTCCGCTGCTTGACTTCATCAGTCGACGACAAGACTTTCAGATACAAAATAATGACTTTACGAATATATTATGTTATGTGCCTGTTGGGAATTAAGAGTAAACTAGACGACTGATTAAGAAGCGTATATTAATCATACTTCATGACAATGGGATATATTTTTTCTACTTGCGTGCTGGACTTCAGTGCACATCAATACGTCTAGTGTCAATTATGTGTAGTGTCCTGTGGTAATGCACCAGTGATACGTTGTCTCATTCATTTAAAAATCTAATGAGTTTCCCAAAGTCTTTTACTCAGTGACACAATAGACTTCAGTGTCTCCCTGCACTGTTCGACTGCATTACTATGAGGCATATTAAAACATAACCATAATGAGACACAATTATTCAAAAGGCCATTAGCAGCGTTCTGTCATGGTAAGTATTGGGTCTCCCAGTCACATGACGGCCTTGTAACAGGAAGGAACATACAGTCCTGCTTCCATTATGCCTCCACATGATACAGAATACAGAGGTGATAAAGGCATGTAGCTCTATGCAGGTGCATTTGCTCCAACCCCACACACCCCACCACAAAGATCACTGGCATACAGGCCTGTAGGCAGGAATAAACACTCATCCCACACGAAATTGCATTAGCATCCTTTGACACACACAGGCCTTTATGTGGCACACACTCTGACACACACAGGCCTTTATGCTCTGGCTCTGATGGAAGCTTTGACAGAAACGATGAGTGGCCTGCATCGGACGTTATTGAAGATGGGCCAGCCTGTCAGAGGAAGCATGTGCGTGTGTCTAGTTTTCGAGGCCTCGACCCTGCAACAGCACTTCTCGGTGCTCTTCTGCGTGCTTGGGAATGTGTGAGGGACCCGCGGGGCTCCCGTACCTAGACATTAAACGCTTCTGACACGAGTTGCGGCCCACCAGATGAGATACTCTGATTGGGGGAGACCGATTCCCGCTCGCTCGCTCGCGTACCCGGCTGTGTATAATACACTCATGAGGCGAAATAGATTCTCCACAGAATTTTTTTTTTTTTTTTAAGCTCTTATTGCCCAGAGCGGCAGTTTTAAAAGGGCGCTCGTAGCTCTTCTCTATTTTGCTCTCCTGCACACAGAATTATAGCCTTTATCACATTAATATTTCTCGCCTGGAGGATGGAGAGATAATTGTGTGAATGCGTTTGGAAATTTGTATCGGTACGAGTTTATTATTAAATTATGCAAAGCACTCATCTCTCCCTCCCTCGATCTGCAGATTGTCTAATTAGGATTGATGTGCCAACGAGATGTTTGGCAATCGGAATGCGGCCATGTCCAAACGAGCAGAAAATTGAAAACGACCAGGCGGAAAGTTTTACGCTTTTTCCCTCTAAAGTAATATGATTATTTAATTACTGCAGCTGTTCTGGCTGTTGTATTGTTCTCATCTCCTTTCTTTAATTGAGAAGACAGGCGGTTGTCCATGGAAGCGGCCTTGTTTTCCTAGTCTTCTGAGAATGTGATGCGTTGTTATGCCCATTTTGTGTAAATCAAATGTCTGGTTTGCACGTCCGCTTCAAAAACAGGGCAGTGAAAGTATGAGTCACGCTGAATCAACTTCAGGCATCGATTTACCTAAATCCTTAAGATGTCAGCGAAAAGCGACCTCACCTGTTTTCTGAGTCATAGGCTCAATACGCACAAAAGACCTCACGAATATTTCCCGGAAGGAGGCTGAGCCAGTCTGACTCTCCGCGTGTGTCATACCGATCAGAGTAATGTCTTAAAGTACATGATTTCCCACCAGTCTTATTAACCCCATGACTGTTTAGCTCATGACGTTTCAAATGTTTTTTTCCATCCTTCCTCACCACCCATAATCATCATCATCTCCACCCTCCCCCCATCATCATCATCCTCACCCTCACCACCATTATCGTCTTCAATATGTTTTTTTCATCTTCATTTTTTTTCTAGGCTATATGTAAGCTTCTAGTTTTCCTTAACCAACAGAATGTGGGAATCAAGGGAATGTAGTTGACCAGTTAATAAATTGTGATTACTAACAGTGGACATAAAAGTAATGTGTATGGTGCAACTGGTTGTGTGTGTGCGTGCATTTCCTCAGGCAGCTCAGTGTGGCATGTAGTGCAACACTTCTGTGTTTCTAGGAGGGGTCAGACACCAAGCACAGTCAGAACAGAGAGAGGCAGAGTGATATGTAAGCCAGTTATAAGAAGAGGCCTTAGAGACACACATCCATGCACATATGCACCACATAAACTCTCGCGCGCACACACACACACACACACACACACACACACACACACACACACACACACACACACACACACACACACACACACACACACACACACACACACACAGACACACAGACACACACAAACAAATGCAAACACACATACTCTTCACATAATACACATACTGCACATTAGATACTGGCACAAATGCACACACACAAACACACACACACACACACACACACACACACACACACACACACACACACACACACACACACACACACACACGCACATAAAATCACTCATATACAAACATATATACAAACTTCAATTTTAACTTCAAGATAGTGGAGAAGCAAGAGTTTGAGGACACATGGTGTATGAACTTTCTCTCACTTTCAGTTTTGACACAAAGCCCCCCTTGAGTGTGCGCTTCTTGTTTGTGTGTGATTTTACATATCACAATCAGAGACAAATCACTTCACCGACAGTTGTTTGTGTGTGATTTTACATATCACAATCACAGACAAAGCACGTCAGTGACAGTTGTTTGTGTCTGATTTTACATATCACAATCAGAGACAAATCACTTCACCGACAGTTGTTTCTGTGTGATTTTACATATCACAATCAGAGACAAAGCACGTCAGTGACAGTTGTTTGTGCGTGATTTTACATATCACTATCAGAGACAAAATACGTCACTGACAGTTTGCGTCTAATCTCTTCCTGCTATACCAGCAGCTCCATGGTGTTGTTGTCAGAGAGATACATTTTTGAGTGGAGACCTGTGTTTATGTGTGGGTGTGTGTGTGTGTGTATGAGAGCTCAGAGCTCCTCTTGTGGTTCTTTGTGTGATTGTAGAGCAGCCATACTCCACGTATGGCTGCTCTACAATCACACAAAGAACCACAAGAGGAGCTCTGAGCTCTCATACAGAGAGAGAGAGAGAGAGAGAGAGAGAGCGAGCTCTGGATGCCTCCCTTCTCTGACCTTCAGGGCAGTGTAGCGGTAACATGACTCCACATCAAACAGTTTGTGCCTTTGTGTGTGCGTATGTGTTTGTCTGGAAATGTGTGAGTGAGTATTGTGTGTGTGTGTTAGTTGTGTCTGTTTATATTTGGATATAGCTGTGTGTTAATGTGTTATTTTCTGTATTCTCTATGGTTTTGTGCAAGCACTCGTGAATGTGTGTGTGTGTGTGTTTGTGTGTATGTGTGTGTGTGCGCACACACTCAGGCATCATTTGATGCATGAATCATGCTTCTCCCAGGGATTATCTAGAGGAAATGGTGAGGCAGGTGAACAGTTGAACACATAGCCCCTGTAAATCCTCCTCATGGCCCTCTCCTGCCTTCCCCTCCACAGTGGCATTAAAGTGTGTTTGAGTGGTTTTCCGACGCCGACTGTGATCACTGCTTCCTGCCAGCAACATCAGCCATTACACACAATCCTCACACAGATGCTTAAGGGTGTTATCTGACCGCTTGAATCACAGCAACACACACTCACACACAAACACATGATTTCTGGGGGGCTGTGTGTGCGTGTGGATGTTTGTGTGTGTGTGTGTAGGCTGAAGCCCTGACATCTGATACTGTTGTAATGGCCCTCTACGACAGAGATGTGAGGCTGCAGAATGGATTCTCAAGTGCTCTGTGCTCGCACATGCAGATGAGTGGGGGTAGAGAAATTGCACAGGGGTTTTACTTGTGTGTGTGTATATATGAATATATATATATATATATGTGTGTGTGTGTGTGTGTGTGTGTGTGTGTGTTTGTGAGTATATTTGGGCTCAGTTTAAGATTGGATTGAACTCCTGTGTTGTGTGTGTGTGTTTGTGTGTGTGTGTGTGTGTGCACTGAGGATGACCTTGGCTGTGTGAGTGTCTGTGTGATGGCAGAACACAGAGGCTCCCTAAGGTGGAAATAATGAATATGGGTCAATAAGAAATGAGATAATTTTGTGTATGTTTTTGTGAATAAGGGTCATTGTCCCTTCTGAGGTAAAAGACTCATCTAGATTTACCATCTAGACACACTGTGTGTGTGTGTGTGTGTGTGTGTGTGTGTGTGTGTGTGTGTGTGTGTGTGTGTGTGTGTGTGTGTGTGTGTGTGTGTGTGTGAGAGAGAGAGAGAGAGAGAGGGCAAGAGAGAGAGAGAGAGAGAGAGAGAGAGAGAGAGAGAGAGAGAGAGAAGGCAGTGAAAACAGGAGCTTCAGGCTGGCAGTGGTCGGGTTTTTAGTGAAGCCAGAGGAAGCTGAGTTGGCATAGAGAAGAGGGGGAGAAGAGAGGAGGGGAGGGGGAAGGGGGAAGAATGTCTAGTGGAGTTTTTAATTAAAGTATGAAATGAGAGGTCATGCGCTCTGACCCGCCTTACACACACCCACACATACACAGACACAAACACAGACACACACACACTCAAATACTCACATAAACATGGTGTGACATTCTCATACGTAAACACAGGTACACTGATATACACACACTCAGAAGTTCACACTAACACATAAGGGCATGCAACTAGCATAGACATATTGGAACACACACACTCACACACACTCACACATACACTCACACACACACACACACACAAACACACACACACACACACACACACACACACACACACACACACACACACACACACACACACACACACACACACACACTCACACACACACACGCTAACACTCACACTCAGGAGTGCTCCCCTCCCCTCTTAAGTTGATGAGTTTTCCATGAAAAGGTTTTTCATTAATTCCACCTTAGGGAGCCTCTGTGTTCTGCCAGCCTCTGCACCACACACAGAAATCTGTGTGTGTGTGTGTGTGTGTGTGTGTGTGTGTGTGTGTGTGTATGTGTGTGTGTGTATGTGTGTGTGTGTGTGTGTGTGCCTCCATGTGTGCCTTGTATCTGTGTGCTTTATAGGATTTCTATAGCACAGAAGTATCTGCATGATGCAGATATGACATGTCCTTGTGAATTTTAAATCTGAAATCAAAGTAGAGGTAACGAACCAGACAGAGGCTTTTATCTCTTCTGATTTGGTAAATCTAAAGAATATTAGTTGTGTCTGAATCCATATAATGATCTTTTTTTTTCAAATCCAGAAATCCTATTTAGGTGTAGACAGAGATCTGATTATATCGACTAGATACTTTGCATTTATCTATTTCTTTGTTTGCAATTTACACTGCTACCTGTAATGAAAATGTGCCAGTGATAGTAATTGTGCCATTAGAAAGAGCACAGCACATGCTACATAGATACTCAGTCAGATTATTTGATGGAGTCTTTGGGTATGTCTTCATTTCAGGATAGAGAATCTCTTAAATATGATATAGCAAAATTATTCCTGAAGCCAGCCGCTGTTTAGAATGACTGCGATCACCGCTGGGTAATACTTAAATTAAGAATTGCTGAAAGCTTAATTATGGGATCAGATTGTGTTTGGCAATATTATTTTCCAATTACCCCATTAAAGCCAATATGAGATGTTTCAGTGTCTTGATTTCAATGCTTTATTAAATATTCAGGCTTTTAACTGTGTTGAGAATGAAAGTGGCGCTGACATCTGTTCAAACAAGACCGGATGTTTAGCTTGCCTCTTTATTTCTTTGTTTTTTAGGACACCATGGAAACACACTTGAAGGCCTGCATGTTTTCGTTTGGAAAGGCTAAATGGCCTTTTGCCTTTAAAAGCCAGCGGGGCTTGGTTATGAGCAAGAGTTATGAGCTGATGGGGAGGTTATCCACACACACACACACACACACACACACACACACACACACACACACACACACACACACACACACACACACACACACACACATACATACATACTTTTTCTTTTACACACAGACCCCCCCACACACACATTCTCTCCTTTACACACTCACACACAAACACAAACACAGACACACACACACACACACACACACAGACACACACACACACACAAACACACACAGCTTAACTTTCCAGGAACATACGTGTGTTGCTGATTTCAGAGAATTGAGAGAGGGAAGGCAGTAAGAAATAATTAACCAGTTACCCTGGCGACCGCAGTGGAAGAACCGTGAGCTTTGGCTTTACAGTCTGTAAGGGGCACATTACTCCATACTTACATGCAGTCCCACAGTAGGACTCTTACCCAGAGTAACTTACACAGCATGGGTCATAACAGTGTCCTGGACTAATGGCTGATGTTGTGATGGCGCTTTCTATGGAGTTATCCATAGTCTCAGTGATGGTTCTCAGTTCCACTAGTAAATGTGTGTATAAGCATGATTACACTGAAGTAGCCGCTCTCTCAATTTCTCACTCTCTCTATCTCTTTCTATTGCCTCCAACGCTTCTGTCTGAAAAGGATGTCAATGATGTACATTTCTGTGATCCAACAAAATATCCCAGTGATATAGTCAGAACAGTTTCTGTTTCAGTTTCTCTCTCTTCAGCTCCGACTTGTGACAGTCTGCTTTCTCAGTGCATTATTAAAGCATATTGAAGTGAGCTGAGTGATCCCTTTCATTGGCAGAGTCAGCACATGGCATTCAGCCACACACACACACACACACACACACACACACACACACACACACACACACACACACACACACACACACACACACACACACACCATAAGATAAACACAGATCAACAGCCCCATTTACCTGTCAGAATTCACTCAATGCTATCATTTTTATCTTGTAGTCTCTTGTTGCTTATATGTGAGAGAAGAATAAAGTATTAGGGTTGAACATGCACAAACACATATACACAAACCCACAACAAACATCCACCCACACACCCACTTAGCCCACATACACACGCACTCACATACACACCCTACCCCCTTGATACACACATGGCCCATATCTGCCAGAACCTCTGAGAGAGGCACAGAGACTCCTGATTTATATGCCTGCGTTGAAGAATACCTATTTTGGTGGTGAACCTTCATTGAATCAAGGACAAAAGAATGAATGGCTGTCCCAGGGACACTAAATGACCCATATAAGCTGACAACATGAACATGGCATAGATTATGGCCTATATGGGGGAACGTAGGGCGAGGATGAGCGTACATCCCACAAAAGAGAGCGCTCACTAGGAACCATGTGTCCTACAAAAGAGAGAGGATAATAGGCGAATGGCCCGTAGTTATGGTGGCTGGGGATGGGGGTGTGGAGATCACATTTGAAGCTGAACTTCGAAGTGACAGGAGGCTACTTCTAAAGCTTCAAAATAAAGAGAGTGAACCAAAAATAGATGGAGGGAGAAAGACTTTTAAAAACATGTCTGACCTCTGGACATGGTTTTCTTGTCAATTCTCTTGTTGACTCGCTCAGTGGCAGGGAGTAAAAAAGAAAACAAACATAAAATGGTTAGAAAGGAGGTCTAGTCGTTTCATGGAGTGATGAAAAGACACAGAAAAAAGGTTGAGAGAAAGAGAGAGAATTAGAGGGGTGTTGCTAGTAGTACTGGTGTGTTTGCTCTTCATCAGCAGATGCCATATAATCAGTGAAAAACCGGGAAGAGACTGGAGCTGTGTGGCTATCGTAGGAGAGGGATATGAAGCTTGTTCTGTCCTAAATCTGGAAGACCTGCTGATTCTAAACAAAACAGAGTCTTATCTTTCAGCACAGAGCTGTGCCTTTAAGAGGCCCCAAAGAGCCCCACTCTGTTATTCCATGCAGCAATTAAGAGTAAACAGGACAGCAAATGGTGCTGGCCATTTTTTTTAATTGGCTAATAAAAGAAAACATTCGATGCTGTGATTCCCACAGCAGCCAACTCTGCGTACGGCTTATGTTGAGAGAAATTGTTTATTGTGCGCAGGCAGGTGACACTGTGAAAGAAAACACTCTGTATCTCAAGTATCTGAAGCAGGTTTCCTGTTGGAGACAAGAAGAGAGAGCGAGAAAGAGAGAGAGAGACAGAGGTAAAAAGAGATAAAAGGCTTCCTTATACGGAGTGCCTACTGTAGGTAGCTAGAGCACAAGCACTTGCTTGTATTGAGGAATAATTTCACTGTCGGAGTAAAGAAATATTGAAATCACATTTTGTCCCTCCCTCTGCAGTCATAATGTCATCAGTCATGTCCCCACTGGTTCCCGGCGTAATGAAGGACAATAATAACAGCATGTTAAATAGGAGCGTGAACTGAAAGGTGGAAATAGGTTTATCAAATTAACCTTCTAGCACCCGACTGATATTAGAGCAAGTGGATATTTATAGTCTCAAGCTGATCAGCCTGACCGCTGGCATTTTCCTTTTGGCTTCCATGATGTCAATCTGTCTCAGTCTTTTAAGCACACACTCACACACATACACGCATAAATGTATTTTCTCACCAGTAGTCTTTCTCGCTCTCTCTCTCTCTCACACCCACCCACACACACACACACACACACACACACACACTCACATGCATACAGTCTTTGCTCTTCAGGAATGCCTTTGAGGATTTTTTTGCACCTCTGATCTTGTTTATCCCTCTCTCCTGCATATTCATGTTAATGTCAGATGCCAGCTTTGGCACAATGTCACTTTAACACATTCAATGACATACCCATATCCGCCCACACACACACACACACACAGACATATAGACATGCTGACATACACATTCACAATCACACACCTACTCACACACACACAATCGCATATACACTATAATCAATCTACTCCTGGCGTCTTCTAAATTGTTTTCGGTGTCTGTCTCTGAGTTCCTGAGGAGTGAATGTCTGAATGTCTCCTGCTGATCTGACCAACAGACACCTCCTACATCCACCTA
>NC_137922.1:14788661-14791161 GCF_963457725.1 Sprattus sprattus | reverse complement strand
ACACATGCCGCTCTCTCTGTCAGTGAGATACAAGCCACCACTACTCTCCCCCCCTACAAACACACACACATCACTTTCCCCATGCCACCACCACCCCCTACCCCATCCTGAGCAGGCAGCGGAACAGGAGCTAATCCCCCTGCTGTTTAAAAAGGTCACCCATCACAATATAAACCCCCTTTCTGCCCATTTATTTACCCTCTGCAGCTCAAAGATAAAGACGCAACAATTAGGGGGGGGGGGGGGGTATTTGAAAAAGCCAAGTGGTGGGGAGTTAATATTTTATTAGGGATGATTGGCGCTTCTCTGAGGGAAGTGTGTGGGTGTGTGTGTGTGTGAGTGTGTGAGTGTGTGTGTGTTTGTGTGTGTGTGTGTGTGGGGGGGGGGGGGTTGTGTGTGTGTGTGTTTGGGGGGGGCCTTTGGGTCCGTGCTTTAGAGCTCCTGTCCACACTTCTCAGCAGAATTGTGTTTTAGAGAGAGGTTGCTGCTATTGCAAACTGTGAAGAAAGGAAAAGTTGTGGAATAAAAAAGCTTTCTATATTGGGAGCGGGAAGAGATTTAGCGAATCTGTTAAATGTCAGTGCCTGTCTTATCCCCTGGCCCCGGTTCTAGTCACAGAGAGGACAGATGTTATTGTCCAGTGTGCCATGAAGTGCCAGTGTTTGTGACATATTTACTTCCTCAAGCAGAGACCAAGGAAGGGATCAAGGATCTGAAGCAGTAAATAACTTCTATAGTGTGCCATGGATGGAGAGCGGTGAAAGATCCAGTTGTGAGTGGATAGGGTCTGCCCATCCTCCTCTTCAAATCATTAGTTGGTGGAGCAATGGTGTGGTAGATGAAGTGATAGAGATATACACATGAGGCAAGACATAAAAGGCTATTATTTGACTGTCTTGTAACATCAAGATTAACAGACTTATAAACATAAGACACCAGGACAATACCAACATGGAAAATTCTACTTAACGGACACTTATTTATTTAACACTATATCGTTGCAGCTATGAGCTTGCGCGTGTGTGTGTGCGTGTGCGTGTGCGTGTGCAAGCACTTGTGAAAAATGTTTTTGTTTTCGCACTGGTCTTTTGCCATCCATCTGATCTTATCGTGTGTCACTTAGTGTCTTCAGAAGGTTTGTGGTGCGTGAATGAGCTGGAACAGGTTACAGGGAAGGCATTATGCATTATGCACGAGCCAAAACACACTGATGCTTCAAACAGGAGGAAGGCCAAATGCCTGATCTAATTACAGAGAGAAAGAAAGAGAGAGAGATTGCATGCTGTATACAATCGTACAGTGTTGTCAATAGGGCAGGTCCTCTGTGCTGAGTATTGATGCAGTCTGTGCACAGGTGCCTAAGGAGAGACTCGATGTATTGTGTTTTTGTAAAGAAAGCTGCTATGTATAGCATTGGTATGCGGTTTAGTGTCATAAAGCCAAGGGCACAGTCACAGAGCCTGATGTTTTATGCATACCCTTGTCCCATGTGATGTTACAATAGAGACATTTTGATTGGCCATTGGCAGCAATGGTAAAGCAGTTGCCAGCATCTGGACAATGTCTGGATGATTTCAAATCCTCCTAGATATATATGAAAGGATCTTTGATGATATCGGAAGACCCCTGTTCTCCACGTCCACATTTTGGTTCAGATGCGGGGGTCCGACCAGTAAATGAGACATGCATAGGGAAGATTCAGACAGTGTCTTATTTCTGTTTCGACACCCTTACATGTTAATGCTCGATGCCAAGCTGCGTTCAGGTATAATCTGCATCATGGGGAGAAAGTGTCTGAAGTTGTCCCATGTGTGTGTGTGTGTGTGTGTGTGTGTGTGTGTGTGTGTGTGTGTGTGTGTGTGTGTGTGTGTGTGTGTGTGTGTGTGTGTGTGTGTGTGTGTGTGTGTGTGTGTGTGTGTGTGTGTGTGTGTGTGTGTGTGTGTGTGTGTGTGTGTGAGAGAGAGAGAGAGAGAGATAGAGTGTGTGTATGTTTGCTTCGTGACTGACGGCCTGCAGTGTAATATGCTGTGCTCAGCGTTTTGGAATATTTGCATGATGTGATTTATGCTCAATAAGAGATGCCCTGGTGTGGTTTGTATACTGCCTACCTACTTGTACTTAGGTATGTACAGTGAATCACCACGGGGAGAAAGAATCACATAATATGCTGTCGTACATACTTATGTGAAGTGCAGGTGATCTGTTACTCTCTGGTATTGATGTGTCCCTGCAGAAGAAGAACCACATGATAAGCAATAAGTGACAAGTTTGGGCTCCATTGACATATTCTTTCCTGCTCCATTCACTTCAGTTCACAGTAGCACACAGTGGCCACGAAAACGGGTTGTGTGGGAATCTGTGTTGAATTCCCATCTCTTATTATCCAGGATTACCATCTTTTAATGCAGTTCAAGTTTAGCTCAGTTTCAGTTGAATTTGTATAGTGCAAGTCCACTTGACCAGACCAGAAGCTGAACATTGTGAGTTGACACCAGGTTTT